>NC_040105.1:110126604-110193287 GCF_003369695.1 Bos indicus x Bos taurus | reverse complement strand
TTTTGTAGATTTTTGGATGATGACTCTTCTGACTGATGTGAAGTATAACCTCAATTTAGTTTTGATGTGAATTTCTCAAATAATTAGTGATGTTGAGCATCTTTTCATGTGTTTTTTGGCCATCTGCATGTCTTAATTTGGAAAAAAATGTCTATTTAGATCTGCCTGTTTTTTTATTGAGTTTTGTTTTGTTTTGTTTTTATACTGGCCTACATGAGCTGTTTGTATATTTTGGAGAACAATACCTCAATAAGTATCGAGGTTCATGAGATTGTACAGGAGTCAGTGACCAAGATCATCTCCAAGTAAAAGAAATGCAAAAAGCCAAAATGGTTCTCTGAAGGGGCCTTAAAATAGCTGAGAAAAGAGAAGCTAAAGGCAAAGGAGAAAAGGAAAGATATGCCCATTTGAATGCAGAGTTCCAAAGAATAGCAAGGAGAGATAAGAAGAAACCCTTCCCCTTGCTACCACTTCTCTTTCTGTGCACCGTTTAACGTTGTTTATAACGTTTTATACTGTTGCACAATGACATAACATGAGGGAGTTCTGAGAAGGAACACCTCTTGCTTCTGAGGAAGCTGTAATCCTCCTGAGATGCTGCCTGCCCTCACCTTTTCATGATCTTGTCCTGCAGCTTTATTGACTCTGGTGCACTGCTTTGATGGTCATTTTTTTGATTGTCCAGAAGGTCTAGCAGTTTCTGGTTTCAACTGCTTAAGTTGTTCCCTCTTTACCTAGTTCTCCCCCTCTGCAAGGATTTTTGCTTCCAGGTCCTTAAAGGAGCATTCCTGGGTTGTCAAATTACCAAGAGGTTTATTGTGCTTTTTAAAACGATTTCCACATATTGCAAAGAGGCAGAGAAAGAACTGACAAGTTTTCTAAAGTAAACCTTCTAAAGCAAATGGGGGGGGGGTGAAAGCGTGCTCTCACTTTACAATGGGGATAATTAAACCTTTTTTCTTATGTCACTTTGTATTTGCCCTCCAATATCCTAACATGAGATACCACGTCCCCCCAGGTGTCTGTCCCCTGCAAATTGTGATTGTCCCACCCTGGCCAAACTCAGGCCACAGGGAACTTCCTTCAGTGGAACTTGTGCCAAAGGTACTGCAAGGAAAAGGATAAGTAGGAGCCATTGTTCACCCTCCAGCTCGCTTATATTTTACCAATACCTGTGCCCTTGTGGCGAGTTCTCTGTGGTCATTTGCAGTAGGGAATATAACCAGTGGCCTTGTTTACAGATGGTTTCAGTTGCTATGCTGATCGCATCAGTCTTGGCAAGTGGAAGTTGTACTGTTCTACTCTGTCAGAGGGGAATAGAAAATTGTGTAAAATATTTTCAATTTGTAAAATTTTGTTTCTCAATAAAATGTGTATGATGGAAAAGCTCCCACTTGTAGATGTTATTATTTGTGATAACTCCAAGCATGATTGATAAAGATGTGGCTCTGTGTGTGCATCACATCAGGTACGGAGTTGGACTCTGGGCTCAGTAATCTGGGGCATTGATGATGGTGTGGGGTGGCAAGGTGAGGGATCTCCAGGCCAGAATTGAAGTTCTCCCTTTGTTAAGGTAAGAAGGATGGTAGGTAATCTGACATCTTCCTAGGTGAAGTGATCCTTCTGGCCACTTCATGAGGATGACAGATACATGCCTGGATATTGTGTGGTGGGGGAGGGGGGGTATCTCCTACTCCTGCTAAGGGTAAGGATACGAGAACTGGCCCAGCATGGTTCTGGAGAACATCAGAAGTAATGGGAACAAAAATCTGGAAGCACACAATAAGTTCCTGGTCCATTTTGTATTAGAATCCAGTCCCTTGAGTATTAGGGATTTTTCAATATGTAACACTCATTACCAGAGTATGAATGGACAGAATCAAAAAGGTAACTGAATGGCAGAATTGTTTTGTGCTTAAAAAAAAAAAAAAAACTCTACACACATTGTATAAAATTTCTAATAGTAAATTTACAAACCCTTTGTAGAGCAGCCTGCAGACAACATTTTATGAAATAGCCATTCAATTGACAGCATGGTGCAGGAATACTAATTCCAGAGAACGTTAAGATAACTCTCAATCTGCCTAATGAAACTAGGCAGAGGGGGGAGCATCCAGGAGTTGGGCAGGCAGGCAAGTTGGGTGGGCCACAGGCCCACACCTGACCCCAGGTAGGGATGCCTGGAGGTGGGGTTATGCCAGGCCCTCAAAGGGAAGAACCAGAAGGATGGTCCCATGCAGGCAGATCCCCCAGGACATCTGGAAGCCAGTCCTAAGCCAGGTGATGAAGGGCTCAGGCCAGAGCCTGGCTCACGCAGACAGGGTTGAGGCCTGGCCCCGGGGCCCTTGGAGGGCTCCACTAGGGGCTGCCAATCCCTTGGGGCCTCCCTGAGCAGCTGCTGGAACTCAAGATGTATCTGCCAGTTAGATTCAAGCACTCCTGGAGGCGTTCAGGGAGGTGGTCATTCCACTCCTCCAGGTGGTACAGGCAGGTGTTGACCTGGCCCCAACATGGGAGTTGATGGCTGCCTGTACTGCTTCTGGGTGAAGTCGTTGTCTTTGCCTTCCGTGTGGATATCATAGCACACCCTGTTCCACGTGGCCTCCAGACAAGTGGGCTCCTGCACCCAAATGGCTAAGCGGCAGTAGAGTGTGTGGCGGCACATTGGGCGCAAAGACGGCTGAGGCAGGGAGGGCGGAGGGAGGGTCGTTAAAACCTTGTGTTCACTGAAATCGTCCTCCTGGGGAAAAGAAAGCAGACTGTTATGGTCTGTCTGATTGAAGATGTGCCCGCTGAGTGGTGGGCTCGGGTCTCTCCCAGATTATCATAAAGATCTTAAGGCTGTGGCTTCTCAGCAAACTCACCTCTTCCCACCCCCCGTCTAGGGGTCCCCCAAAGCTGCAGCATGTCACCTCCTGCCCAAGGGGTTCCTCAAGGATAAGGTTGTAGAAATCCTCTGTACTGTCATCACAGCTGGAATTTACTTATTTATCTCAGTATTATGACCTACTGCAGCAGCAGCAGCAGCAGCATGTTAAAGAATGACTTATCCATTAAGACGTGAGCTACCCGACTTAGCTATGCAAGTCCAAGTCAGCAGCTGGGAGAGAAATAGGCTGAGATTGCAGGGGTGGGGGGGCGGGTCCCTCTTCTCATCTGTACTCTGAATACAGGATTGGCAGGTATTAATTAAATAATCAATTGACAATTTTTTGTGTTTTGTAGAACAAGGGATTTTGGACCTGGGGAAGACTTGAGAGGAGTGTGCATAATTTTTTCCATTTATTGAGGGTGCTTTATTGGCCAGGCTATATGTGTCTCCCTCATAACTATTGCTGTGGGGATAAATATGATGCTGAAAGAGCATCTATGCAAAACACTGGCTATCCTGGCACTAAGGAGTAGGGTCTCACTGCACAGGCATGTGCATGTAGCAGTTGACATAACTCCTGGACCATGTGTGCACTTTTGGAACTCTGTTATTTTGGTGATCAAGAATCTCTTAAATCAGTAACACTCAGTGTTCCCCTCCCCCATCAACCCCACCACCACCACCACACACAGACTCAGAGCAGGGGGTCCCTGCCTCCTTCTACCCTCCTTTTCCTTAAATGTGGTGTCAACTTGGAGATGAATGACTGGGTGACAGGAATCCTATAGGAAAAAGGGATGAGTAGGGGCCTACCCATACTGGGTTCCTTTTCTGCTTTTTGTTCTGGTTCTTTCTCCCACCCCAGGTATGCCAAGACTAGAAAGGCATGGAGCACCTTTCTGCCAAGATTTTGGGAGTGACTGGTGGTCATCTCATGTCATTAAGGATGGTTCTCCAGGCATTCAGGGATTCTGGTGAGGCCTGCAGCAAGGGTGGACTCAGGACTGGAGAGGCTGTGAATATCTTGGAAGGCCCTAGGCACAAGTCTCCTCCAGACACAAGCAAATGCAAGCTAGTCTGTGCCTTGCTTCCTGTGCTGGTGTCCTCTCAGCCTTCCTCCTCTCTCCCTTTTTTTTTTTTTTCTTTTTTTCTGTTTCTATATCCCTCCAGCGATTGATCTATCCATCTATCTGTATCCCAGGGATACAAGCTAGGGACACAGGCTACAATTGCATCCTAGTCTCTTGCCACAGTGTCACAGACAAGAAGGGTCCGGTTCCTGCTATGTTGGTCTGAGTTCTCTGCTGATTCATACAAGTGAACTGGGTCAAACTTTGGGCAGCCATTACACTTCCAGATGTTCGGGTTTACTCGGTGACTGACCCAGAGTCCCAGAAAATGACCCACCACAATTTCTACACCCTGGCCCAGCCCTATGCTTTGGCAGCATGGAACCCATCAAATGAGGGAAAAAGGAGGGTGGCAATCTGACATAACTATCCATATTTAGGCTGAACTTCACAGGTTAAGGGGCACAGTCCTCAGCCAGAATGGCCATCAGTTCAGAAACCAGGCACATGTCTGGTTTACCAGGGACACTCTCACACTGACCAACTGATAGATGGGCCAAGGTCTTGATCAGACAATCTACAGAGGATAGTTACAGAAGTGTAGTGAACATTTAATATCATTTTCACTCAAATGTTATTCAGTCTGCCCTCAAATATTATTCAAACACATACAAACCAGAGAAATTAAGACATGGCTTTCCCCGATAAGATGTACAATGATGGCTGGGAAATCTAACATTCAGAATGCAGGAAAACAGGTACTTTTATTCCATTCGTGGGTGGATTAAGTTTAGGAGACATCTTTGTAGGAGGTTTGCACATATTATATAAAGTTGAGAATGTAAATGACTTGTTTGTGTGTGTGTGTGTGTGTATGTGTGTCTGTGTGTGTGCACGTGCATGCTGATGGAGACCAGTTCAGTGGGGACACTCAAGGCCTGGGCAGAGTGAAGAGCATCCAGGATTTGGGCAGAGAGGCAAGTTGGGTGGGTCACAGGCCAACATCTGACCCCAGGAGGGGATGCCAGGAGGTGGGGGCGTGCCAAACATGCAAAAGGGAAGTAGCAGGAGGATGACCTAGGCAGGTAGATCCCCTAGGACATCTGGAGGCCAGTCCTAAGCTAGGTGGTGAAGGCTCAGGCTAGACCTGGCTCATCCAGGCAGGGCAGGGTAGAGGCCTGACTCGGGGGCCCTAGGAGGGCTCCACTAGGGGCTGCCAATCACTTGGGGCCTCCCTGAGCAGCTGTTGGATCTCAAGATGGCCTGCCAGTTGGATTCAAGCACTCTTGGAGGCAACCAGGGAAGGTGGTCATTCCTCTCTTCCTGGTGGTCCAGGCAGGCGTTGACCTGGTCCAACATGTGGTTGATGATTGGGTACACTGCCTGTCTGGCTATGCCATTGTCCTGGCCCTTCGGCACCCACATCCACAACCCTGTTCCACGTGGCAGCAGAAACGGTGGGCTCGTGCACGTGCAAGACTCACATGATGTTTGAGCGAGGCCACGATGGGTTCTCCAGCTCTCCCCTTTTTCTGCTGACCCTCTGTTTTTGATCTGTTCTGCACACTGACAACCCAAATGGTACCCAAATCTACCCAAATGGTAGATTTGAAAAGCAAATTGGATCTTAATGGAGTTTTACCACATCCAACCATGTGTCCTTGTTTATGGGCACTTATCTTTTCCCTTTATCTTTTGCAGTTTATATCATTAACTCTCTTCTCCCATGAGGCCAGAATATGTGTTTCTTCCTGAGAAGGTCATGTTCTTTCACATTCTGCTCCTGGGCACCTTGCTCCCCCTTAATCCTTTAAACTGCCTCCTTTCTTGCTCATGTTCCACATCAACTCTTCTACAACACACAGTTCAGCCTGGTGGCAATCTTTTCTTGACAGATGGGCCTGATACAGTGACAAACCAAATCTTCAGTACATTTTTGCCAATTCCTCTTATCAGGGCACCACCCACATTGGTGCCTTCTGGTAAACCAGTGAGTGGACAAGAGAGTTTTATGAATTCTCACAGGGAAAATAAATATCATGAGGGCTCTCCTAATGAAAGGTACTATTTCAGTGTCCCCATAGGTGTTACTGAATCTTCATATGTATTGTGCTGTATATTGAGCTATATTAACCAGGAGAGACTGAGCTACTAAGCTGATGATTGAAACTTATGGTAAAAGTTTTAAGAACAAGACATATAGATGAAGACATGCAAAAGTTATAAGTCAACAAAGACATTAGCATAGGTGAAAGTGATAATTGTGGAACAAAACAACTGGCAAACTGGCCAATATGTTGTAAGATGTGGATTATGTCACATGAATTATAAGTAGAAAAAGAATCAGAGAAAGTAGATTAGTGTTGGTGGATCTAGCATGGGAATGTCTCCAGAAAGGAGGTTGTATTTGACCAGAGACATGCATAGTGATAAGGTGACAGTCTTAGTTGTCCTTACATGAAAGCTTAGTGTGTGTTAGTCACTGGTCTAAATGCTTTTATGAACTCACTAAGGGTCATGGCAGCCTGATTACATAGTTTTTATTAGGATCCTCACTCTACTGATTAGGAAAGTGAAGTGAAGTCATTCGTCATGTCTGACTCTTTGCAACACCATGGACTGTAGCCTATCAGGCTCTCCATCCATGGGATTTTCCAGGCAAGAGTGCGGAGTGGATTGCCATTTCCTTCTCAGGGGATCTTCCCAACCCAGAATCGAACCTGGGCCTCCTGCATTGCAGGCAGACGCTTTAATGTCTGAGCCACCAGGGAAGCCAGGACTGATTAGGAAACTAAGGCACAAAACAATGAAGGATATTCAGCTGATAGGAGGAATAACTGTGGTATGAATCCCAAGAGCATACCTCAAGCCATGTACTGTACACAGTAGGTAAAACGTTATTTTCTTCAGACAGACCATGAACGTGGAATGAAATATAAATGAGACGAGAATGAAAGGCAGGACGTTCCTGGTGGTCCAGTGGTTAAACTCAGTGCTTTCACTGCTGTGGCCCAGCTTCGGTCCCTGGTCAAAAACTAAGACCCATAAGCTGCACAGTTAGGGCAAGAGAAAAATAAAATAAAAAGAATGAATGGTGACCACAGATCAAGGAGACACTGGTGATCTGAAAGATAGGACCTGTGTGGTAGTGGTCATTGTATGCCAGGGATTGAGAGGGTCCAGCATGTATCCATCTGCTGATGCCAGTCAGAGGGACAAGCACAAGTAACACATGGGAAAGACCTGGCAGATCCTGGGGCAGGATTCACATCAATGGCCCCAGTCTTGCTTGTCTTCCCCCCCTAAGTGGATTAATCATACTTACTGATTACTGAACAAAGCCTGCAAAACTCTCCTGCCCTCTGGATCTTTGTCAGAGTCTCATCTAACAACCCCAGTTCTACAAGAGCTCACCTGTAAGCTTTCTCTGGGCTTGCAAAGGAGCAGTTAATCTAGTGGAAAAGAAACCCCTCTGGGCAATATCTGGCTGTTTGTTTCTGGTATCTTAGTTTCCTCACCCATAGTCTTGAACTAATTTTCATATATTGATTTTGCTGTTTCTTCTGAGTTCTATTTGAGGACTATGAAGCCAAGTCTAAACAGCTGCAGCTGGCTGCAATGTTCCAGGTTAGTAGAGTTATTCAGGGAAACAAACCATAAGAGACACTTTATATCTACATCTATCTATATATATTGGCTGTTGGTTAGTCACTAAGTCGTGTCCGACTCTTGTGACCCCATGGACTATAGCCCACTAGGCTCCTATGCCCATGGGATTCTCCAGGCAAGAATACTGGAGTGGGTTGCCATTTCCTTCTCCAGGGATCTCCTGATCCAGGAATCAAACCTGGGTCTTCTCCATTGCAGGCAGATTCTCTACCAACTGAGCTATGAAGGAAGTTCATACACACACAACACACACACACACACACACACATATATATATATATGTAAAGGAAATTTATCTTGAGGAGTTTAGTTCCCTATTATGGAAGGCTGAGAAATTCCACAGTGTCCTGCCTACAAGGTATAAAGCCAGGAAAGCCAGTGGTATAATTCAGTCCCAGTCTGAAGGCCTGTGAACCAGGGAGGCTGGTGGTGTGAAATCCTAGTTGAAAGGAGGAGAAAATGAGGAGAAATGTTCTATTCTCAAGCAGCAAGATAGGAAAAATAGAGAAGAATTCTTCCTTTCTCTGCTTTTTATTCCATTTGGGCCCTCAACAGATGGATGATGCCTACCCACTTTGGGGAAGGCTTCTATTTTATTAAGTCCATCAATTCAAAATGCTCATCTCATCCAGAAACACCCTCACGATACAACCAGAAATAATGTTTTAATTTGGACGCTCCATGACCAATCAAGTTGGCACTAAAATTAGCCATCACAGTGGTAGGGCAACATCATGGACTGCTGCATAACACTGTGAACACCACGAAGCCTCAAATACCCTCCTAAATTATCTTTCCCATGGAAAGGACAGTGTTAGCATTAGATCATCTTTCCTAGGAGCACTGTGCACTGTGACCATACAGTACAGGACCCAGAGGCTATGTGGTCCACACACCATATAGAGTGTAAATGAGTTAAACACTCAAGGTAGTCAAAGCCTAGGAGAGCTGTGCCTTCTTGTTTGTACAACTCACAAATTGAGAGCAGGTGCAGAAATCTCTCAGTAAGAGGCCTTCTGGAAAGAAGTGGGGCTTCCAGTCTCAGTTTGGATAACGGTAAAGCTTAGTGACATTTTCAGCCAAGATATGAAATCCTCATATCTTTCTTCCTATAGCAATAGGAGAAATAGCTCTTGTGGTTGGGGTGGGAACATGAATTCAGGAAAAGAGTTAGGGAAGTGATTTATGCCTGGGCCTTGTAGGAAGGACAAGATTTTCACAGATAGAAAAGCAGGAAAGAATATGAAAATCCTGAAAAGGCTGGTACCAATCTTAGCAAGCTTCTAAGCGTTAGCCTGTTGTCAGTGTTCCCTTGTCTTCCCCAAACGTCTGCAACCTGAACTGACTTGCAAAATATCCAAATGCAAACCTTGGGTCCCTCACATCATGCCCAGCCCTGTAATATCTGACCCCAGGGCTCAGAAACAAGTCCTCTGCCTCTTTGCTCTGATATATCTCCATGTCCCTATCTAAAAGGATGAACTCACATTTTGCCTGGAAGGACAAAAAACTTGGAAGGCTTCCTGGAGGGGGTGTAATTGATCTAGGCCTGGGTAACTGAATATCACGCTTTCCAAAGTATAAGATAACAAAAGCAAAAGGTATATGCAAAGACCTAAGAAGTAGGCATTGAGGGATGGACACAGATATAGAAAGACATAGAAATACGAGCAGATATTTCATTACGTCAGCTGGGCCTTGGGAAATGGACAGTTTCCCACCAGTAGACCTACCTGAGAGGAATGACCAATCTCCCCGTCAATCACTGCAGGCCCACCAATGATTTTCTTGGGAGGCAGGCGTGTGAAAAGTTGTGGAAGAAGCCCTGCTGCTGCTGCTGCTAAGTCACGTCAGTCATGTCCGACTCTGTGCGACCCCATAGACAGCAGCCCACCAGGCTTCCAATGGGATTCTCCAGGCAAGAACACTGGAGTGGGTTGCCATTTCCTTCTCCAATGCGTGAAAGTGAAAAGTGAAAGTGAAATCGCTCAGTCGTGTCCAACTCAGCGCTCCCATGGACTGCAGCCTACCAGGCTCCTTCATCCATGGAAAGTTTCCAAGGCAAGAGTACTGGAGTGGGTCACCAGTGCTAGCGTGTGCTTAAGCTCCTGACTGTTTGGATTGTCTGTGGGGCTTCCGTAGACCATTTTCCTCTGTTAGGATTCAATGTGGTGGCTCCCTTTCCTAAGATAGCAAAAGTGTAAGTTTTACTAAATTTGTTTGTATTTGGCTGTCTGAGGTGTGATTTGGAGAGTCGGGTAGACGTGGTGTCCTGATGGACACTTTGACGTGTCTGTGGGCACCTGGTGGATGGCAGAGAAGATCTCTCAGGCACTTTGAGGTTTGGAGTTGGACGTGATTATAATGGCCTGATGAAACTTGAAGAACATTTCTTTGTTTAAATGTGGATCTTGGAGCCTCCTTCTCATTATGTCTTAATGCTTTGTAGTGTTGCGGCTTAAAATGAGGGAAGGGTGGATGAATTTGGCTGGGTGGGTGGAGTGACAGTCAGTCAGACTGGTGACCGGCAGCCGCCATGGAGCTGATTCTGCCTTGTATTGTAGGGCGTTTGGGGTGGAGACATCATTGCCGGGCATTGGTTCAAATGTGATCTTGGCCGTTTTGTGACCTTTCTTAACCATTGAGGGTATTGCTGTTACTTTCCACATGAAATGAGAAGTAAGGCTCTGAGGGAGCACATGTGTTGTTATGAACAGCTGACGGCCCTTGGCTGCCTTGGTGTTTTGTGGATAAGGGTGTAAGTAAGGGAGTTAGAGAAGAACGAGGTTCAGCAAAAGAACGAGATTGGCACTTACAGGAACAGATCACCTTTAATGAGGCAAGAAGGGGCAGCAGTCACATTAGCGAGCTGCTGCGCTTATCCAAGAAAAGAGTAAATATATATAGGCATGTATGTGGAAAGTTACTGTCTTAGGGGGCCTGTTCTTCTCCAAGGTTGTTCGGAGCAGTTATTTCTTAAATGGCTGGGGCAAGGAATTTTGGAGATAGACCAGAGGCTGGACCAGCTGGGAGCTGGGCGTAATAAACCTTAATGTACATTTTTTTTGTTCAGGTGAGAGAGTTCTTTGTTTTGCATAGACTGGTGGGGAGGACCTGGAGGAGAGTTTTAACTCCAGGCTATTTTGAGCCATGTAACTTTCCTTCATTCCAGACCCTAAGGAATATATACAAAAGAGAAAGAGAGGTGGGTGTCATTAATGTTCAGGGCTTCTTCATGCTGATAAATGAGGGTCAGGGTTTGTGGTCTGGGAGGAAGAAGTTCAAAGCCCATAGTGTTGATTTTCTATTCTAGCCATAAGGGTCTCAAGCAAAAGAACAGTCTTGACTTGGTCTCAAGAAATGGCTCAGATTCGGTCTTGGAGGAATCTCTGGAAAAGATTAAACAAACAAGGCCCAAAGGTGAGTAGGAGGATGATAAAAATGAATGGCCTGAGAAGGGGTAAAAGTTATAAAAGGTTTCCTGTAGCCACAGGGTGGAGACATAATCTTCAATGTGTTCAAGCATGGATCTTGAGGACTGGAGACCCAGATATCTGCTAGAAGTTGTTTCAGGAATAATTGTAGCTGTGAAACTGACAGGCTCATCCATCGCCAATTGGGGGCCAGTGGAAACTGTGAGAACTTTAGAGTTGTAGGGCCTGTGTGAGAAACTTGATAAGTATTAGTCTGGCAAGCATTTCATCATTGGGCTGTATAACCTTTTTTATCTGGGTGATGTGTACCCAAGGGGTGATTTTTTTTATTTTTTTTATTTTGCAGCGGTAGGGGTCAGCAGAATTACCGTGTAGGGTCTCTGCCATTTTGGGGTTAGATCTGAGTGGGACTGAACTGTCATATAGACTTTGTCTCCTATTTGAAGGGATGAGTATGAAAGATTGGGGTGTGGTCGAGGGAGTAAGTTATTCATATGTTGTCAAAGGGCATCTCGTATCTGGACAAGTAAAGGAAAAGGAAGGTGAGAAGGCACTTTGGGACTGTCCTGGGAAGGGGGAAGATCTAAAGGTATTATGGGTCTCCCATACATGGCCTCAAATGGACTGATATTGAAGTGTATTTTTTGGTAAGGCCCGGACCTTTAAGAGTGCTAAAGGGCAGAGTTAATTCAGTCTTGATGAAATTTGATCATTAATTTGTTCAGAGTTTCTTTTAGGACTTGGTTGGCTCTCTCAACCTTTTTGGAAGACGGGGGTTGGTAAGGAAAATGAAACCTCTAAGGAACTGGAAGGGCTTGTGCAATATTTTGGGTGATGTGGGATGTGAACTTGGGCCCATTGTCAGACTGGAGGGAGGAAGTCATTTCAAACCTTGGGAGGATTTCAGTAAGAATAAGCTGAGCCACAGTAGGGGCTCTTTTGTTAGTAGTCAGGAAAGCTTCAATCTGTCTAGAAAATGCATCTACAAAGACTAGGAGAAATTTAACCCTTTTTACAGGTGACATGTGGGTGAAATCTACCTGCCAGTTTTGTGTGGGAAGATTTCTGTCGATTTCATGGGTGGGGAAAGGAAGGGGGCAATGTTAGAATTAGGATTTGTCCCCTGACAAATGATACAAGTTTGGGTCAGATTATTTAACTAAGTCACATCATCTTTAGTCAGTTTAATAAAGTTCTGAAGGAAAGCCTTAAGTACTTTTGCAGAGGGATGGAAAAGAAATGCAAATATGAAAGTAATGTGTGGATGTTAGACTCGTCAATTTGGGCAATAGTAAAGACAGGACTAGCAGAGGCTGGCATGCCATTTTGTGTCATGATCTGTTATATTGACATAAAAGGAGATAGGACTATGTCACTAATGTCTCTGGCAATGTATTACAGCAGCTTGTTTTGGGAGCTGAGCTGCATGGAGGAGTTCAGAAATAAAAGAAGCCTTGAGAATAGGTGTGTCCTTCTGAGTGAGGAATCTCTTCTCTCTTTAGATTATAATGTTAGAATGTAATATGTTATAGACATATTTGGAGTCAGTGTAAATGTTTATCTTTTGGTCTTTGGCTAGGGCCAAGGCTGGTGTAAGAGCTATCAGTTCAGCCTGTTGTAAGGATGTGTGAGTTGTGAGTGTGACTGACTTGATGAGGTGATGGGGGATAGCTTTGTCGGGCTGTCCTTGAACTATAGTGTATTCAGCCCCAAATGGGGCTTGTTTTTGGGCATTGTCATCTATGAACCAAGATGGGACTTTGGGTTCAGTAAGAGGCTGATCAGTTTTATGTTTAAAGGGATTAGGTGTCATATCTAAGGTCTGAACACAGTCATGAAATAGGTGCTTTGATTTTGGATCTGGTGTAGGGAGTAAACTAGCAGGATTAAGAGGTTTGGGTTCAGTTCAGTTCAGTCGCTCAGGCGTGTCTGACTCTTTGCGACCCCATGAATCACCGCACACCAGGCCTCCCTGTCCATCACCAACTCCCAGAATTCACCCAGACTCAGATCCATCGAGTCAGTGATGCCATCCAGCCATCTCATCCTCTGTTGTCCCCTTCTCCTCCTGCTCCCAATCCCTCCCAGCATCAGAGTCTTTTCCAATGAGTCAACTCTTCGTATGAAGTGGCCAAAGTACTGGAGTTTCAGCTTTAGCATCATTCCTTCCAAAGAGATCCCCAGGGCTGATCTCCTTCAGAATGGACTGGTTGGATCTCCTTGCAGTCCAAGGGACTCTCAAGAGTCTTCTCCAACACCACAGTTCAAAAGCATCAATTCTTTGGTGCTCAGCCTTCTTCACAGTCCAACTCTCACATCCATACATGACCACAGGAAAAACCATAGCCTTGACTAGACGAACCTTTGTTGGCAAAGTAAGAAAGGGATGGGTCGAGGAGGTGTGTGTGGAGGATTTGTAGTCTAGCAGAAGGCAGAGAAAGGAAAGCCCGATGAGAGAGTAAATCTTTGAAGGAATGAGGTGAGCATACATTTATAGGAGCATTTTGAGTTAGTTTTGGGGCTTCAGATATTAAGAGGGTGGCTGCAGCTATGTAGGAGAGGGTCTGTTGTAGGCAACGTGGGTAATAAGCTGGCCAGGTTAAGGGGAGAGCAGGGGGAGAAAGAGAGCCGAGGGTGGAGGAGAAAGGCATGTAGGACCTGTACCCTGGAAGGGGGAAGGGAGAGGAAAGCCCAATGTGATAGTAAGTCTCGGAAGGTGTGTGGAGAACAGACTGTTAAAGGGGTGTGTCCTAGAGAGTTTATTTGCTTTGGGTACAAGGGCTGCAATAGCAGCCATGGCCTGTATGTAGGGAGGCCACCCCCTTGGTCACCATGTCAAGCTGTTTTGACAGATAGGCTATGGGAGCCCAGGTGTCTCCAGCCCACTGACATAGAAGTCTCAGGGCCTGTCCTTGGTTGGAATGGGCAAAGAGAAAGAATGGTCTGGTGTGATCTGGCAAGTTGAGAGTTGGCACTTGGAGGAGGCTCTGGGTGAGCTGGCGAATAGGATTGGCCAGCAAGGAAGGGTTAAGAGGGGCTTATCCAGACATCTTTTAGTTGCTTCATAGAGCGGCTTTGCAATGAGGAAGAAGTTAGGGATCCAGATACGGAAAATGTTTAGGAGGCCAAGGATAGACAGGAGTTCTCTTTTTGTTTTTGGAAGTGTACAGTTAATTAAGGCCTGGATTCTATCTGGGGGAATATGTTTTTTGTTGGTGGGATATGGAGAGGCCCAGGTAGGTGACGTTTGTCTGTACTACTTGGGCTTTGGATTGGGACACCCGATAACCCCAGGATCCCAGGGCCCCAAGGAGTTTGGCAGTATGTTGGAGGCAGAGTTTTTGGGTTGAGCTACGTATTGGAGGAGATGATTTGGGGCTAAGTTGGGTGTCTGTAGGTCTTTTTGTAAAGCCTGTACAAAAAGTGGGGGCTGTCTCTGAACCCCTGGGGGAGAACTGTCCATGTTAGTTGTTGAGAACATGCGTCTCAGGGTCTTATCAAGTGCAGGTGAAAAGGGGTTGGGAGAGGGAGTGGAGGGGGATGGTGAAAAAGGAGTCTTTGAGATCTAATACCATGAAGTGGGTTGCAGTCGAGGGTACGGTAGACAGAAGGGTGTGAGGGTTAGGGACTACTGGGAATGTCGGTGTGATGGCCTCATCGACTTTTTGCAGATCCTGGACCAGTCTCCAAGAGTTTGGTCTCTTCTTTACTGCCAGAATAGGGGTGTTGTGTGGTGAATTGGTAGGAATTAAGATAGAGGCCTGAAAAAGATAGTCTATGATAGGCTTAAGTCCCTTGTGGGCCTCCGGGGTGAGAGAGTACTGTGGTTGGGTGATTATAGTCGAGGAGTCCTTTAGGGTAATGTGGACTGGGGGATAATGTTTGGCTATGGATGGGTGATCAGAGCCCCCAACTTGGGGGTCTAAGGCAGGTTGATCTAAGGGAAGGTTAGGGGTGAGGGATAGGGATGGTCTAGAAGCCATCTGCATGGAGAATATAGAGACTGTATCGAGGATGGGTATGGTAATAAAGATTCCCAATTTGGACAACAAATCTTGCGGGGAGCCGGCGGGAGGACCTCCGCCCATGGCAAAGCTCATGAGGAAGGAAGCTTGACATACGCAAAGGCGGGATCGAGCCTCAGGAGTCCCCCTGGAAATCCTCAAGCATCTACCCCCCAAAACCAGAGCCTGCCTACTTTACTACTTTGTAATCTCACCTACACCTCTGACTTTACAGGGGGCTGTCCCCCACCACCTCTTTCGGAGAAGGAGTTAACTTAGAGCTCCAGTTAATAAAAACTCCTGGGTGTGACAAGAGTGTTTTAACCTACAAACTCCTCTGAAGGTTCTCTAGCCTGCCTGACAGGCTTGTCCGGCCACATGTGATTGCTCACAGCCTCCCAACCATGAGAGGCACGAGATGCTTTAAACCTTCTAAAAACAGGTTCCTTAGAAAGTTAGAAAACCATAAGTATAGTGGGCTGATTAGAAATTGTATTGGTGAAGGGTTTTTCATTTGTTGAGCCAATGTTTGTTGTGAAGTCTCCACATCCCCTGCCCTTACACACATTAATGAATATATAGAAGAAATATGTATTAACCTTTGATATTAATCACGTTAGACCTTAGGCTAAGCAAATTCTTTCCTTAATTAAAACCCACTACACCCTCACCCTATAGGAATGTACCTTTATCTGGTACCTTCGGAAGGTGGCGTCTGTTTCAAGAATAATCACCCCTGGAGAAATAAGTGTTCTGGTTGACTGACCGCTGTCACAAGGAGAGGGTCATAAATTGTCAGCAGGCCCCCCTGGCCAGAAGATGATGTAACACCCCTAAGACCTCTGTATACATTTGTATACATTTTAATAAATTTGTATACATTTTAATAAAAGTCAGGACTGCTGTCCCCGTGTGACTTTTGTATAACATCTCAGTGTATAAAAACAGATTCTGGAAAATAAAGAATTGGGATCAGTTCCTCGAAAGACTGGTCTCCCCATGTCTCTCTCTCTCTCAGACTCTGGCTGAGTCTCCATCTGGAGCGCGGAGCCCGCCATGCTTACTAATTATGCCTGGGTTTCTAAGATCCGACCGGGAGGCCTCGGTGTCTCTCTCCTTCAGGAGAACGGAAGGACACCTGCAGCCTACATAAGTGGTGCAAGCTTCTTGTCTTGAAGTTTTATTGGTTTCCTGCGTAAACCAAGCTACTCAGCCTCTTTTCTCCACTGAATTTTCCTGCTGAGCTATCCTCATTCTATTACTCTTTACATCTCTAATTAATATCTAATTGAAGCTATTGTATCCTGATCCTCGCCGACGCTGTCTCCCTTTCGAATACCCTGGATCAGCTGGGGCTGGACCCTGGCAAAATCTCTCTCTAGGAGTGCCATCAGGCACTGAGGAATTATGAGGAATGAGTGTATGAGGGTCAATTTTCTAAATTGACAGAGTAATGGAGGGCTGATTTTTGGCCTTAAGGGAACTCCAGAGACCCCCTTGATTGTGAGTTCTGAGTCTTGAGTTGGGCCAGAGTAGGAAGTTAAGAGAGAGAAAGCTGCCCCAGTGTCTATTATAAAGTAGGTTTTTTTGTTTGTTTGTTTGTTTGCCACTACCCTGTCTACCCTAAGTTCCGAGCTCGTGTCCAGGACACAGACCGGGGTGGGGGTGGCTGGAACCCGGGCCCTGTCATTGGAACAACTCTCATAGGGTTGGGCTGGGGTTTGGGGGAGAAATGGGGATCTCTCCAGGGGCGCCAGGGCATCCCTGTGGACATTCCACTCTCCAAGTCTGGGAGGTGGTGACCTCCCCAGGGGTGTCAGGGCGTCCCTGGGGACAGTCTACCTCTCAGTGTCTCTACTGACCACAGGTTGGGCATGATTTGGCGGGGTGGAGTGCGAGTTTGGGCATGTTTTTATCCAGTGTCCTGACTGGTTGCATGGGAAGCAGGGTCTGGGGGGTTCTTAAGTTCCAGTCTGGGGTGATTTGGACCGGGCTGATCTCTTCTCTTAATTGCTGCCGCCAAAAGGACATATTTAGCTTTTCTCTCATGGTCTTTTTCTCTCTTAGACTCTTCCTTTCTATTACTGAATACCTTGCTACTTCTAGAAGGTCTCTTTGGGGGGTCTCAGGGACTTTCTCTAACTGGCGTAGTTTTCTGTGAATATCGGAGGCTGACTGGCTTATGAACTGGATATGTAGGTATAGAAGTCCAGCAGGGGTTGAAGTATCTGGATTCGTGTATTTTTGAACTGCCTCAGTAAGCCATGAAAGAAAAAGGGCAGGATTTTTATCTTTTTCTTGAGTCACTTCTCTAATCTTATCATAGTTAATATGAATGTGAGAGCTTTTTAGTATTTTTTCTAGTAAACAGGTGTTCATATGATGCAGGTACTGGATGTCAGCATTGCCTGTTTGATATGTCCACCATGGCTCAGTTAAAGGGACTGTATTATCAACCACTGGATTAGTCTTATCTTGGTTATGGAGCTGATCAACATGAGTCTGGGCTGTATGTCATATCCATTTCTTTTCATCAGGGGTTAAAGTGGCATTTAGGATGTAATAAAGATCATGTTAGGTTAGATTATATGTTTGTGTAAGACAGAGGAATTTTTTTCTGTATCTAGTAGGATTTTTTGAAAAGGATCCCAATTTTTTTTTTTTTTCAATTTGTGTCATATCAGAAATTGAGAAAGGCACATGAACCCAGGTAGGGCCCTCTGGTCCTGCTACCTCTCTGAGAGGAAATGTGTTTGCTTCAGGTCCTGGCCGATGGAGGTGGGGTAGAAATCTTTTGTGGGGTTTTGGAGTCATCGCTTTCTGATTTGGAGGAGGAAGGGCTAGATGATGGGGTCTCATCTCCAGAATGGGGCAGTAGGGAGGAGGCTCATCTGTCTGGTCAAAATTGGGGGCTAAGTGTTTTAAATTTGGATTCTTTTGTAATGGAGGGGGAGAGAGAGCCGAGGAGAATTTGATAGGTAGAACAGTCTTTGTAGAGAGAAGGACAGCTTTTAAGGTCTCAGAAGGCTCGAATTAGGGGACCTTTGACCATTTGCCATTCTGTTTGAGGAGTTAGTGAGATCTGATAAAGTACTGAAATCAAAAGTCCCGAGCTCAGACCAGCAGTTTTGTTTGTCTAATTGGTATTGAGGCCAGATCTGTATACAGAGTTGTTTGAAGTGGTAAACTTTGAGTTCAGTGAGGAAGAGTGGTCTGAGATTTTTGAGAATACATGTCAGAGAGGAATCCTTTGGGACAGACTGGCCAGACCCCATAATTGAAAGGCAAGCAGAGGCTCCTTTTGGGAGCTCAGGTGATCAGCCATAGTCGCAATAGGAGTTATGAGAAGAGACCTCTGTGTTGAAGTGAAGCAGCCCCCACCATTGCCTACAGAGTGGCCCTGGGATGGGGGTCCCCAGGACCCAGAGAGGACTGGGTTCTAGAGCACCTCTAGAACACCATCCGGATCTTACCTTAATCTAGGGGCCAGCTCGAGTGGAATGTTGCATGTAGGGTAGCTGAATGGCAAAAGGTCTCTGTATCACAGTAATCCAAGTTTATGCCCCAACCAGTAATGCTGAAGAAGCTGAAGTTGAACAATTCCATGAAGACCTACAAGACCTTTTAGAACTAACACCCCAAAAAGATGTCCTTTTCATTATAGGGGACTGGAATGCAAAAGTAGGAAGTCAAGAAACACCTGGATCCACCACAAGTATACCCGCGTTCCCCATACCTGTGGTGGATTCATTTCGATATTTGGCAAAACTAATACAATATTGTAAAGTTTAAAAATAAAATAAAATTTAGAATTAAAACAGGGGAAAAAAAGAAACACCTGGAGTAACAGGCAAATTTGGCCTTGGAATACGGAATGAAGCAGGGCAAAGACTAATAGAGTTTTGCCAAGAAAATGCACTGGTCATAGCAAACACCCTCTTCCAACAAAACAAGAGAAGATTCTACACATGGACATCACCGGATGGTCAACACTGAAATCAGATTGATTATATTCTTTGCAGCCAAATATGGAGAAGCTCTATACAGTCAACAAAAACAAGACCAGGAACTGACTGTGGCTCAGATCATGAACTCCTTATTACCAAATTCAGACTTAAATTCAAGAAAGTAGGGAAAACCACTAGACCATTCAGGTATGACCTAAATCCAATCCCTTATGATTATACAGTGGAAGTGAGAAATGGATTTAAGGGCCTAGATCTGATAGATAGAGTGCCTAATGAACTATGGAATGAGGTTCATGACATTCTACAGGAGACAGGCATCAAGACCATTCCCATGGAAAAGAAATGCAAAAAAGCAAAATGACTGTCTGGGGAGGCCTTACAAATAGCTGTGAAAAGAAGGGAAGTGAAAAGCAAAGGAGAAAAGGAAAGATATATGCATCTGAATGCAGAGTTCCAAAGAATAGCAAGAAGAGATAAGAAAGCCTTCCTCAGCGATCAATGCAAAGAAATAGAGGAAAACAACAGAATGGGAAAGACTAAAGATCTCTTCAAGAAAATTAGAGATACCAAGGGAACATTTCATTCAAAGATTGGCTCGATAAAGGACAGAAATGGTATGGACCTAACAGAAGCAGAAGATATTAAGAAGAAGTGGCAAGAAAACACAGATGAACTGTACAAAAAAGATCTTCATGACCCAGATAATCACAATGGTGTGATCACTCATCTAGAGCCAGACATCCTGGAATGTGAAGTCAAGTGGGCTTTAGAAAGCATCACTAGGAACAAAGCTAGTGGAGGTGATGGAATTCCAGTTGCACTATTTCAAATCCTGAAAGATGATGCTGTGAAAGCGCTGCACTCAATATGCCAGCAAATTTGGAAAACTCAGCAGTGGCCACAGGACTGGAAATGGTCAGTTTTCATTCCAATCCCAAATAAAGGCAATGCCAAAGAATGCTCAAACTACCACACAATTGCACTCATCTCACATGCTAGTAAAGTAATGCTCAAAATTCTCCAAGCCAGGCTTCAGCAATACGTGAACTGTGAACTTCCTGATGTTCAAGCTGGTTTTAGAAAAGGCAGAGGAACCAGAGATCAAATTGCCAACATCCACTGGATCATGGAAAAAGCAAGAGAGTTCCAGAAAAACATCTATTTCTGCTTTATTGACATGCCAAAGCCTTTGACTGTGTGTATCATAATAAACTGGAAAATTCTGAAAGAGATGGGAATACCAGACCACCTGACCTGACTCTTGAGAAATCTGTATGCAGGTCAGGAAACAACAGTTAGAACTGGACATGGAACAACAGACTGATTCCAAATAGGAAAAGGAGTACGTCAAGGCTGTATATTGTCACCCTGCTTATTTAACTTATATGCAGAGTACATCATGAGAAATGCAGGACTGGAAGAAACACAAGCTGGAATCAAGATTGCTGGGAGAAATATCAATCACCTCAGATATGCAGATGACACCACCCTTATGGCAGAAAGTGAAGAGGAACTAAAAAGCCTCTTGATGAAAGTGAAAGTGGAGAGTGAAAAAGTTGGCTTAAAACTCAACATTCAGGAAACGAAGATCATGGCATCTGGTCCCATCACTTCATGGGAAATAGATGGGAAACAGTGGAAACAGTGTCAGACTTTATTTTGGGGGGCTCCAAAATCACTGCAGATGGTGACTGCAGCCATGAAATTAAAAGACGCTTACTCCTTGGAAGGAAAGCTATGACCAACCTAGATAGCATCTTCAAAAGCAGAGACATTACTTTGTCAACAAAGGTCCACCTAGTCAAGGGTATGGTTTTTCCTGTGGTCATGTATGGATGTGAGAGTTGGACTGTGAAGAAGGCTGAGTGCCGAAGAATTGTCGCTTTTGAAGTGTGGTGTTGGAGAAGACTCTTGAGAGTCCCTTGGACTGCAAGGAGATCCAACCAGTCCATTCTGAAGGAGATCAGCCCTGGGATTTCTTTGGAAGGAATGATGCTAAAGCTGAAACTCCAGTACTTTGGCCACCTCATGGGAAGAGTTGACTCATTGGAAAAGACTCTGATGCTGGGAGGGATTGGGGGCAGGAGGAGAAGGGGACAACAGAGAATGAGATGGCTGGATGGCATCACTGACTCGATGGACGTGAGTCTGAGTGAACTCTGGGAGTTGGTGATGTACAGGGAGGCCTGGCTTGCTGTGATTCATGGGGTCGCAAAGAGTCGGACACGAATGAGCAACTGAACTGAACTGAATGGAACTGAGAGAAAAGAGGAAGAGAGAGAGAAAGGCCAATATTTTTCGGGTTACATGGAAAACCCATAAAGCCCTTACACAGGACTTTTACCACTCACAAAGGCACAGGACTTCCTCTTGAGGAGGTCTTGAAAGCCTGGGCTGGAAAGTGAGCTTGGCAGGCTTCCACACCCTGAAGAGCTGGCTGTGGAGAAGAGAAGGAACCTCAACCTCCCAGGTTTCAGCACCAAAAATGTAACGTAAGGGAGTTAGAGAAGGCGAGGTTCAGAAAAAGAATGAGACTGGCACTTTACAGGAACAGATCACCTTTAATGAGGCAAGAAGGGGCAGCAGTCACATTAGCGAGCTGCTGCGCTTTTCCAAGAAAATAGTAAGTATATATAGGCATGTATGTGGAAAGTTACTGTCTTAAGGGGGCTTGTTCTTCTCCAAGGTTGTTCGGAGTAGTTATCTCTTAAATGGCTTGGGCAAGGAATTTTGGAGATAGACCAGAGGCTGGACCAGCTGGGAGCTGGGCGTAATAAACCTTAATGTCCATTTTTTCCTTCGGGTGAGAGAGTTCTTTGTTTTGCATAGAATGGTGGGGAGGACCTGGAGGAGAGTTTTAACTCCAGGCTATTTTGAGCCATGTAACTTTCCTTCAAAGGGAAAAAGGAAGTTTGCCCCATCCACTCATGTTATGGGCTTCCAAGTTACCTAATTTTCCTGCAACTGTCTTAGGCTGTCGATCTGTAAGCAAGTCTCCTTGTAGATCTGTATAACCACTGTTTCCTCCAGGACCTGTGGTGGAAAAATCTAGTACTGGCCAGCCTATGGGACTGTAATGAGAAGAGAGGGGACCCGGAATTAGCTGTCCAGACCTGCCAGATGAGTAAGTGCAACCTTATGTTATGTGGGGCCACAAATGCTGGGAGGAGGGTAGCACCCATTCCATCAGCTGTAAGATTATTTAACATGGTGTTTAAATGTCTTCCCTGAGTCTCTAAAGTAGGAACTTCCAACAATGTCAGGATCACTCCCTGAGCGCTGCTCAGACACTATGTTTATAATGGACATCTTTAATTAGTCAGTGGCATCTTTTTCCAGTCCACCGTGAGTGCCATTATTACAGACACTGAATTTATTAGAAGGTCACATTTCCCAAAAGCCTGATATTGCCATTTTCACATCAGAGTTCTGATCTGTCTTTTTATCCTTTTGGAAATCACTTGTAATACCAGACAGAAGCAAGCTGGACTGGATGGGACTGTGAAAAACAAACTTCAGGAATCCAGAGACTGTGGAGTGCTGTTTTTTTGGGTTTTGTTTTGTTTTGTTTTTTTCAGGTAGGGGAACAAGGATTTGAATGTAATTTAAAGCCAGCTCTATTTAGGAAAGCGGAGCAAGATGAGGCCTGTACACCAAGTTAGTGGCAGAGAATGATAGTCTGCCAGTCTGTCCCCTCTATAAGTGGGTGGGCATTTACTTTGCAGGGGTCCTGGAGGTGTAGTCTCCATATTATTCAAATAATATGCTGGTCAATACTTCATTAAATATTTACCCTTCCACAGTTCGTCTTTTTTTTTTTTTTGCTTTGCAGATGTTGCTGAGACAATACATCGTGTTTCATTAAAAATAAATTTTAGTATCTGAGTATGACTCTTTCTTACTGTCATCTTTGAGCCTCAATTTCCACATTTGCAAAATGGGAATCACACCTTGCTCTCAGGTGCCGGGAGCCAGAACGGGAGTTCCCACCCATGACAAAGGTCATGCGGAGAGGCCTGATATGCAAAGGCCAGTCAGGACTCGAGGGCCCACTCCCCCAGACCTGCCTGAGCATCTACCCCAAAACCAGAATCTGTTCGTTTTACTATTTCACGACTTTCACCAACTCTTCTGACATTAACGGGGGGCTATCCCCGACCACCTTTCTCTGAAGAAAATCAACTTAGAGCTCTAGTTAATAAGTCTCCTGGGCATAATAGGAGTGTTTCCATTCAAACCCCTCTGATGACTTTCTAGCTTGCCTGACAGGTTTGTTCGGACTTCTGCAGCTATGCATGTGATTGTTCACAGCCTCCCAACCAGAGAGGCACAGGAAGCTTACGATATTCTAATGCAGAGCTCCTCAGAGAGTTAAAATTGTTAGAATAGAACTAGTAGAGGATTTCTTTGTTGAGCTAATGCTTGCTGCCAAGTTTCCATATCCCTTACCTACTGTGTCCCTGGGAGTGTATTGATTAATATAGTTGGTGTATAGAAATGTAAGTAGTAGCTTTAAGGTTTGTAACCTTGGACCCTTGAGTTAATTCTTTTCTTGTTATAGCCCACCATACTTTTTCCCTATAGGAATGCAACTTTATCTAATGCTTTCGGAGGGTGGTGCCTGACTTTAGAATAGTCACCTTTAGAGAAAAATAAGTTTTCTGAAGAAAGGGTCATAAAATGTTAACAGGCCTCCTGGCCAGAAGATGATGTAAATCACCTAAAGCTTTTGTATATGATAAGTTTGCAGAAAGAAAGCCTGGCTTCGATAAGGATCAAGGACTGCTGACCTTGCATGATTCTACCTCCACCCCCCACCATTATCCTCTATGCACAACTTAAGGTATAAAAACTACTTTGGAAAATAAAGTATGGGCCTTGCTCATCAGGCTTGGTCTCCCCGTGTCGTTCTTTCTTGTTTCCTTTTCTCTACTTTTCTTCTCTGTTCTTCCTTCAGGGTGACTGATCAGAGCGTGGGGGCTCTCTGAGACCACTTACCTGCCTGGGCTTCTAAGACCCAGAGAAGGTGCCTAAGGTGGGGCACCTTCAGCTATTCGAGAGGGCGCCTGCGGCCTCTGTGGTCAGAGCAAGTTCGGTGTCATGAACCTTATTAGTTTCCCATGTAAACCAGTCAGGTCAAGCCTCTGTCTCTTTCTCCTTTTATCTATCCTTTCGCCAATGCCGTCCTCCTGAGGGAATCCCTGGATCCAACCGGGGCTGGACCCCAGCACTCAGGGATGTCTATTCTATGGTTTTTCTTGAGTGCTTACCACACAAGAGGTACTGAAGGAATTAGTACACCATTTCCAGAACCCATATATGGGAACAGAACATTGTGGCTTCATTTAGCTCATCTCCCTACCTGTCCAGACCCCATTTCAACCAAACGTTTGTTTCCTTTCACAGGGCCAGCAAATTTCCTCAGATATCACTGGACTTCTCTTTGAAAACCAGCCTCTTTAATCCTGCTATGATGCCAAGAGGCAGCCCAGCAACTCACACCTTGCCTTGCTCTGAGCCACTTTCTTTTCTGGCCATCTATGATGCCTTATGCCAAAGCTGATATGGCTCAGCACCAAGTTCAGGCACCAAGAGGGTGCTTGTTAACTGGCAGTGCAGAAAAGGTCCCCTCCCTTTCATTGTCTGTATCAAGTTACTTCTTTTCTGGGCAGTGGTTAATTTGTTGAAAATCTGTGGAAGAGTTTTCACAATTGGGGTGGGGGGAAAGCACTAAATAGAAATATGAACTCTTATAAGATGCATTCAAAGACACTTCTAACCTCTAGGTTCATAGAAACCTCGGGCTCCTCTGTTGCTTTATTAGCACAGGTTTTATCCATAAGGTGGCATCATAGAACCTGAATTTCATTCACCAAAGGTTAAAATAAAATCCACATTTCTTTGTGATTGGAAACTAAAGTGTGAGTATAGTCTTTAGAGGGCATGTTGACATTTTAAAGACTTTTTGTTTATCCCTGTAATTAGTGAAATTACTTTAAAGCTGTGAAAGAGGGGGTCATGATAATTTCCTACCCAGTGAAAACCTGAGGCCTGAGATACTTAGAAAAACCTATCCTGAGCCCATATTCTTTCACCAAGTGACATGATGATGATCAAAGCTGGCTTATTTCCTAGTCAAAACAATTGTGAAACTTAAGAATAACCGTGATGCCTTCTTCCCCTTCCATACACACTTATTCCCACTGCCCATCATAGTCATCTTGGCTGACTTCTTTAGAGGCAGGGGTCAAGAAAACCTAAATGAATGGTTTAATAGGTAAATCTGCTATGTATTGGCACTTAAAAATAAGTCACAAGGTTGAGGATTCAAAAAAGATGACTCTCCAATTGGTGACAGTTTCACACATCAGGGCTCTCATGGAAAGCGAAGGTAATCCTCCACTGAATTTGAGATGGAATCTGGCTTGCTGGTTCTTTCCCAGAAATTCATTCCTAGGCCAGCCATGTCACTTAGGCTCATGAGACTATACTTCAATGAATGTCTACTCATTTGTGGGAATGTTAATGTTCTATAAATTCTTGGTGCAAAGTATTCCGTTGGATACATACCACAAGTGGGATTGCTGGACTAGATGATAGTTCTGTTTTTAATTTTTTGAGGCACTTTCATACTGTTTTCCATAGTAGCTGTACCAATTTAATCTTGAACTAAATGAGTTTCATGAGTGGTTCTCAGGCCACTTTTGATTGTCGGTTCTTTTCAGGAGAAGTACTGTAGAGATTAAAGGGTCAAAGCGGGAAGGACTTCCCTGATCAGGAAAGATGGAATGACTAACTATGTGTGGACCTTCGTTGGGGTGCCTAAAGCCTAGAGGTGGGGAAGGGGCTGGGAAGAGTGAGCCTCTATAGAGCTGTTCTCAGAGCACAAGGAGAAAGCTGGACAGGAGGACATAGGCCCTCAATGTGAAAGGTGTATTGGACTTTCTGTGGTCAAAAGTGTCTCCTACCTATTTCTCAATCCCTGGTATTGTCTTGGATCATTGTAGCAAGGGTACTGAAAATATAGTGCACATCACTGAGTGTGACATGAGAGTGGATTACTTTCTGACAAAGGTGAGACTTTCATGATGAAGGCTTTACCCTATGCTACAGCATTCCCCAGAATTTTGGACTTCACTATTAGAGATGTTCTTGTGTTCCTGCTTCAGTCTGTGTACTGCCTTAGGCTGTGAAAAGCGACTCAAGAAATGTGGCCTTTCCCCTTCCTATACTGTGGCCTAGAGCAGTAATCTGAGGGAGTCTCCTGGGAGGTGCCCACTGATGTTGACTACACTTGGTTGAGTGGTCTCACTCAACTCTTCTATTGAGACTGCCTGTGGCTGTAAAGAGGCAAATGAAACTGAGTTGCTGTTGCTGGTGCTTCACTCTTCCTTCAACACTCACACATCCCAGGTGCCTTAGTAAAGTCCTAAAGAAGGCGTATATTGGCCAATGAACCTGGATGTGCAGGAACCTCCTGAGTCAGGTACTCCAGCTGGAGGATCAAGCCCTTGTATTCCTCTTGCTGAAGAGGGCTACACACCCAGGCTGTAGCTGTCTCCCCCCTCTCCTCCAGCCCCGTGTATCTGCTAGAAATCCTTTCTGCTTGATGGTGGCTCCTCTTCCATTTGGTCCTTCCTGTTTGTGGGGGTGACACTGCCTCAAGGGGACCTTCTATGCGCTCTCAAAGAATAAGGTGTTGTTGTTACAACAGTGGAGGGACAGTTATGCATTGTTTGTGATGGTGTGCTACTGGAGTGGTGGAGATGAAAGGGGAGCTCAATTTGGGGAGGGAAAAGGTCCAATGGTTTCCCTATTTCAGGCTTTTGCTTGCTCTTGATTAGGGAAATTTGGGCCCAGCAGGGCTTTGAGGAGGAGGCTCTGAGAGTATAAGGAAAGACTGACAGTGGGGAGGACAAATGTCTTTGGTGTGATGATTGTGGTGGACATTGTGGGTTCAGGGCTCTTTCTCCTGTCTCCTTCCTCCATTCTTGTGCCCGTCCTTTAGGCTAGCATAGCTGAGAGACAGAAGATAACAATGCACCCTGATGGATATAAGAAAATATGGCTTTCTTATAAACTAGGACATTTATTATGGGATCAGGACTGGTTTCCATTTTCCCAAGAGAATTGTGATTTTGTCTGCAAGTGAAGGCTTTGCTGTCTCTTCCTTGTTCTGTTGTCTAGACCTGTGAAAAATGGCTGTTGTGGAAGGGGAGCTCTTTTCCCTGCTGTACTGTTACACAGTATATAATCTAAGGGAGTTCTGAGAAGGAACTGCTATTGCTTACAGTTCTTTTTTTTTTCTCCAGAGATATTTTTCATCTTTTTCCTGTAGCTTTATGCGCTCTTGGTCACTACTTTTGCTGCCAGATCCCTGAAGGAAAACACTTGGTTTATCAAATTACCAAGAGGCTTATTTAACTTATAGAAAAGATTTGCATACATTGCAGAGAGTCAGAAATGGCAACCCACTCCAGTATTCCTGCCTGGAGAATCCCAGGGACAAAGGAGCCTGGTGGGCTGCCATCTATGGGGTTGCAAGGAGTCAGACATGACTGAGGTGACTTACGAGCAGCAGAGTCAGACAAAGAACTGACACATATTCCAAAGTTTTTTAGGAAAGGCAAGAAAGAAGGCCTTATCCCTTTTCAATATGAGCAATTTAATTGTCCTTATTTTAGTTTCCCTTACAATATGCTCTGGTGAGATACCAGGTCCCCTGAGTATCTGCATCCTCCCTCCAAGTGCTAATTGTAAAGTCCTGGCCATAATCAGACCTGTGCAGAGAACTTCCTCATGAGGAACTTGTGAAAACAGCACCTGAAGGATAAGTACAAAGTGTGAGTGACTTCTTATCGTCTAGCTGCTTTTTAACCCATACATATGTCCTCAGTGGGGATTCTCTGTGATCAATAGGATCAATGGGGATGAGAATTAAAACTACAAACCTTGTTTAGAGATGGTTTAAATCACTCTGCTGATGTCAGCAGTCGGTTGGCAAGTGGAGCTGAACTTCATCTCTCACCGTCCCTTTCTCAAGTACTCTGAAGGAGCAGAGATTTGATCTCTGATTGGTGGAGGTCTGATTTCTGTGTCTTTTGGTGCACAGGACCTGCTAGAATACTTGGTAGGAGGCAAGGACTCAGATCCTGCAGAGTTTTAGTTATGGAATTTTAGTGTGCAGTTCTTTCCGAAAGAGTGGACAGAATGAGCAAAATATGTGCATTCCTATACAATTTGAATGGTCTCTTCATCCCTCTGGACTTGAATTTGCCCTCCCAGTCTACTATGCTGACTCCAGCACACACACAAAATGGGTTACTGAGCGTTGCCTGCCAGGCCACCTCACAGTTTAGATTTGGGTTGGCTTTCTGAGCTTCCTTCACCTCTCCTTATTCATGTGCAAGCCTACTGTACTACTTCTTATCAGTTTTGGAAAAGAACAGCAGTGAGCTCACTTCAGTGAATCCTAAGAAGATTCACTGGTTTACTCAGCTTCTCCCCATCAGTCAGACAGAGTACCTTCCAGAATGCTGAAAGGCCTGTTGTAGATTTTCCTCTAGTAGATTGTCAGAGTACTGAGCTACAGGATATAGGATATAGTCAAAGTCAGGAACCAAGCACCTGTGCATCTCCTCCAGACCCCAGGACTGACGTGTACTGAAAATGCTGAAGGTTGATCTTATTCCATCATGTTTTTTTTTTTTTTTTTCACCAAGTAATAATAATAAATTATGAAGGTGGAATTTAACTTCAGAGTGTATAGGTGTATTTATGGTATAGATTATGGAGATGCTTTATGGATGTATAATCTCCAGACTCATTAGATTGTATACATTAAATGTGTACTTTTTTTGTATGTCAGTCATTCCTCATACCTCAATAAAGGGGTTTAAAAATAAAAAAAAAAAAGACCCTTCCATGATCACAAATGAGTGCCCCCCCTCAAGTGTTTTTAGATTTTAGAACTGAGAGGGAAGAATGTTTCTCCTTGGGGAAATGGGTGGTGCCATTTACGGCTTCTGTATTATGGTTTTGCCTTGGTTTTTCTATGTAAACTTGGTGTTTGTATTGGTGGAATGTAAGGTTAACCTTTAGTCTGCAGGATTTTGAATTTCATAGAAAAACAGCAGTTCTACAGAATTCGTTAACTTCACGCGGAGGACTTTGCCTCGAAGAGTGACCCTGTGACATCAGTGAGTTGTCATTTGACCAGAAATTGACTTTTGGGTATCGTGCCTTTGGGAATGGCTTGGACTTTGGGTTGTTTTCATTTTTTATAATATTTGCTTTTGTGCTTACTCGAGAAATCTTTAAAAATATTGTACCCATGGGGACATGTCAAAGTGCATGTGTGCTGTATTTGTATTCCACAGGGTGGAAGGCCCTGTCTCAGGCTCGTTGGTCTCTCTAGCAGGCCTCTTTTCTCTGAGACCTTCCCACAGCCTTCTATTTTGTGTCACTGAGTTTCCTGGCCATAGCTACTTCGTTTGGTACACTTTTCATCTTATTAGTGGAGCCAATAATATTTTTGTTATAGTTTGGGACTAGACCCACAAGAATGAGTGAGAGCCTATAAAGGTTCACTAGTAACTTTTTACTGCACAGAATATAAAAAGACATACTGTTTGGACTTCCCCAGCAGTCCAGTGGTTAAGACTCCGTGCTTCCAATATGGGGGGTGGGGGGCGGTTTCAATCCCTGGCAGGGGAACTAAGATCCCGCATGCTGCATGGCATGGCCAAAAAAAAAAAAAAAAAGACATACTGGTGAGTTTCCCTGAGCTAGCCTCATTTCTGTGTCTTTAAAAAGTATTTGTTGCCTAAGTTTCTTGTACTTTGTTAAATATTTGTGTTCTTCCAATAAAATTCATTTGCTTCAGAAGGCCTCACTTTCATGTTTTTCTTACTCTCAATGAGCACCAGCATGATCAAGAAAGCTGCAGCTCTGTTATGTGCATTGTCACCTGAACCGGGGCAGAGCTTTAAGCTCTGGAGTCTGATGGCTTAAGAACAGGAGCTGGTGGCAAGAGGATGGGGTCTCCAGGCCATGCTAAAAGTTCCCTCTTTGTTAAGCTCTCCCCTTTGTTTAGGGAAGTATTCCCCTTAATGTTACTCAGTCATGTCCAACTCTGTGTGACCCCATGGACTGTAGCCCGCCAGGCTCCTCTGTCCATGGAATTCTCCAGGCAAGAATACAGGAGTGGGTTGTCATTCCCTTCTCCAGGGGATCTTCCTAACCCAGGGATCGAACCCTGGTCTCCTGCATTGCAGGCAGATTCTTTACCATGCGAGCCACCTGGGAAGCTTGATCCCCTAAAGGTAGCAAGTAATCTAGTGCCTCCCTATGAGAAGCAATACTTTTAGCCACTTCATAAAGGCCATGAATGCATATTTGAAGATCGGGGAGAAATCTTCTGATACTCCCAAGCGCAAGTAAAGGTAGAGTGAACAGCATGACTTTATAGAAGATTAGTTCAGAAGTCAGTAGGACCAAACTAGAAGCAGCAAGTACACAATTAATTCCTGCTGAAGCCTGCATTAGAATCTCAGTCCGTTGAGCCTGAGACCTCTTTTATTACACCACACCACTAGGTCTTATAAAGACTTTGTAATAGTGGAATTAAATTAGCTAAGTGGGTAGAATTTTTTGGCATTTTTTATTCTTTAAACATATCAATACACTTTTCAGTTCTCACTGGAATTAGACATGCAATTAACTGAAATTGCATGTCCTACGCATAACTTCAGTTCAGTTTAGTCGCTCAGTCATGTCCAACTCTTTGTGATCCCATGAATCCCAGCATGCCAGGCCTCCCTGTCCATCACCAGCTCCAGGAGTTTACCCAAACCCATGTCCATCGAGTAGGTGATGCCATCTAACCATCTCATCCTCTGCTGCCCCTTCTCCTACTGCCCTCAATCTTTCCCGGCATCAGGCTCTTCTCATGAGGTGGCCAAAGTATTGGAGTTCCATCTTCAACATCAGTCCCTCCAATGAACATCCAGGATTGATCTTTTTTAGGATGGACTGGTTGGATCTCCTTGCAGTCCAAGGGACTCTCAAGAGTATTCTCCAACACCACAGTTCAAAAGCGACAATTCTTCGGCGCTCAGATTTCTTCACAGTCCAACTCTCACGTCCATACATGACCTCTGGAAAAGCCATAGCCTTGACTAGACGGACCTTTTTTGGCAAAGTAATGTCTCTGCCTTTGAATATGCTATCTAGGTTGGTCATAACTTTCCTTCCACGGAGTAAGCGTCTTTCAATTTCATGGCTGCAATCACTATCTGCAGTGATTTGGGAACCCCCAAAAATAAAGTCTGACATTGTTTCCACTGTTTTCCCATCTGTTTCCCATGAAGTGATGGGACCAGATGCCATGATCTTAGTTTTCTGAATGTTGAGATTCAAGCCAACTTTTTCACTCTCCTCTTTCACTTTCATCAAGAGGCTTTTTAGTTCCTCTTCACTTTATGCCTTATAACTTACCATGGTTTAAACATTTCAGCAGGGACTTCCCCGGTGGTTCAGTGGCTGAGACTCCATGCTTCCAAAGCAGGTACCCAAGTTCGATCTCTGCTTGGGAAACTAGATTCCACATGCTACAAGTAAGACCCAGCACAGCCAAATAAATAAATATTTTAAAAATTTTCCAAACAAATAGCCTTATTGGTCAGTAATCCCCTCTTCACCCCCACAGGAAAGGAGAGTGAGACTGGCAGTCTGTTCTGCCTGTAGATCTTCAGGGTGGCTGGGTGCCTTTCTCTTCCTGGGATTTCAAAAAGATCATGGGCTGAAGGAGGCAGCAATTCTGTTCTTGCCATTCAGTCTAGAGGGCCCCAAGCTTCAATCTCTCATTTCCTACCCAAGAGGTTCATCAAGATGCAGAGATCAGATCACTTCTCTTTTTCTCCAATTGCAGCTGGAATTTTATATCCTTTTTATTATCCTCTCATGCTACAGAATGAGCCTCACATAAGACTGCAAGCCATCTCCCATTGGCCCTATTTCAGGTCAGTGGGTATGATTTTACCTGAAGCATTTGTATTTAGACTGCCAAACACCATGAAATCCCACTACCATTCTGATCTTAATTTACACTCCCAAGCCTCACCAGAAGCTCTTTCCATGGAGGCGGGCCCAGGGCAGGCCCTGCCCTCAAGAGTAGATGGTTGCTAGTGTGCATATTCAAAAGCAGAGACATTACTTTGCCAATAAAGGTTCGTCTAGTCAAGGCTATGGTTTTTCCTGTGGTCATGTATGGATGTGAGAGTTGGACTGTGAAGAAGGCTGAGTGCCGAAGAATTGTCGCTTTTGAAGTGTGGTGTTGGAGAAGACTCTTGAGAGTCCCTTGGACTGCAAGGAGATCCAACCAGTCCATTCTGAAGGAGATCAGCCCTGGGATTTCTTTGGAAGGAATGATGCTAAAGCTGAAACTCCAGTACTTTGGCCACCTCATGGGAAGAGTTGACTCATTGGAAAAGACTCTGATGCTGGGAGGGATTGGGGGCAGGAGGAGAAGGGGACAACAGAGAATGAGATGGCTGGATGGCATCACTGACTCGATGGACGTGAGTCTGAGTGAACTCTGGGAGTTGGTGATGGACAGGGAGGCCTGGCGTGCTGTGATTCATGGGGTCTCAAAGAGTCAGACACGACTGAGCGACTGATCTGATCTGAGTGTGCAGGTGCAATATGGAGGCAGAGCTAGGGCTGGAGGGGGTGGGGGAAGAGGGTTGGGGAGGGGTGGAGCTAATGGCCATAAGGAGGTGGGGTCAGAAATGAGGGGCACAGGCTAGGTTGCCCCAGGTGGGTGGTGGGTGAGGGGAAGGGGCCAGGAGCCAGGTGAGGAACCCAGGACTCTGCATCTTACAGAATGGGGATGAGGCCCGCTAAACTTGGAGCAGAAGAGTCAGCCAGGTGCCCACCCTCCCTGCCCAGCCCGCTACTCACTTGTCCTTCTGAGTTCCTTGGCTTGCATGAGGTTCTGTGAACACATTTTCCTGCTTATTCATGCATCTCTCAGACAGATTATTGGCCCCTATGCTGCAGATATTGCCTGCAATATTAATCATAAAGCCCCAAATACTAATCCAGAGCAGCATGTTCAAAGAGTGCACCATTACCAGGGAATGTAAGGAAGGTTGAATGCTAAGAAATCGCTCAATTTTCTATATTAAAAGACTGAAAGAAAATAATCATCTGGTCATCTGCATCAGCTTTGAAAAGATAAAAATCAAGGGTTATCTGATATTAGCAGAGGCATTTGCTTTTAGTCTATTACCAATACCAGAAAATCAAATTACCACTCAGATCATTAAGTTACTTTCTCTGATATCATCATCACATGTATGTACATAATTCACTGTTTACTTAGGGCAATGACACTCCAATTTCTTTCACAAATCATGTGTTTTTAAGAGACAGTGCTACAGGTCAACCTCTCTGGATAGCCACAACAGCTCAACCCAAAGAGGATGTGACTCTTGTTCCAGATGAAAATATGTAATTAACTAACCTGTTTGGAGTTGGGATTTTAGTTGAACTCTTACTTAATATATTGCATATATATCAGAACATTTAAGGGAATCTTAGTTTTATGGATTTTATAAGTTTACTTTTTAAAATAAATAGATTTAGTATCCATGAAGGTTTTACTCACTGACTGCTTTTTTCCCCCTCCCAAATCTGTTCTTCCTCTGCCTTCTTCCCCTTGATAGATGAAAGTTCTTTTCTTCCTATTGCTTAGGCCAAGTACCTTGGCATTCTCCTTGATGCCTCTGTTTCTTCCATGTCCCACACTAACTCCATCAGCAAATCCTCAGCTCTGCCTTCAACATATAACCAAAGGGCTGCACATCCAGGGACAGGAGGAATTGCTGTGGCTTTTTTTTCAGTCAATCTACCACAGTCTGTATGTGGAAATATGAGCCAATACCTAGAAGCAGAGTCCCATAAACAGAATATGGACTCATAAAAAGACATGAGCTAATATATAGACGCAAAGTCAGTATGTAAGGAATGTGCTTACTCAAGGTGTATGAATCCCTTCTAATCCCCTAGGGTGAGCACAGAATCAAAAATGGGTGTAAAGGAAACATCTGTGGATTTGCAAGGGGTTAGAAGTTCAGCTCAGTGTTCTCTCTCCATATCCTAAGAGGAGTAGAAAATAAAAGGAATCTCCTTTCTACCTCCAGGAGAGTGGGGGAGAAAATAAGCATATAGCCCACAACTTGAATGTTGTGCAAAGTTCAGATGCAAGATTACAGTTTTAGACTACTGTTTGGGATCAATAAAACTTTGTGATTGATGCAAGAAATTTTCACAACTGAGCTATGGGGAAGTCATTCTGACTTATATGTGACTTAGCTTGAACTTTATATTAACCAGAACAACCTGTCTTATGACCTGTTTATCATGCAGTGTTCATCTGCTTTAGCCATTAAGAAAAGAATTCATTATCCAGAAGTAAAGTATGTCCACTTTGAAGGTAGGGATAAGTGCTATCCTCTCTTATGATGCTTGTGCTAGTATTCCTTTAAAGATAAATTTTCCTTCCCAGATACCAAGGTCCTGCTAATTCACTCTGTACATGCTAATCCCTTTTGAAATCTTGAAGGAATGTACCCCTGCATGTTTCTGTTTGATGGTTCTTTGTTCTGAAAAGATATAAAACTGTGATGAAAACCATGCTTCTCCAGCACAGCTTCTGAGCGTTACTGATAAGTTGTTCCCTAGGCTATAGCCCTCAGTTTGGTTCAAATAAAACTCTTTTCTATTTTTATTCCTGTTACAGATCATTTATTGGTTATTTGTATTGACATGATGATAAATAAGGCGTGGCTTTTCACCATCTGAGTTAGAAGTGGTAAGGTGATATAGACTAGTGTTCTGAGCAGGTTCAGAATATTGGTTCTTATTTTGGTTCCAGTATTAATAGAAAGGACAATCTCCCCTCCCCCACCCCCAAAGGATTTGTCATCATGGTAATACTTTGTTCTTTGGCAATATCTTTCATTGGAGGCACTAAGAACACTTATAAAATACACCTCTGTGAGGTTATCTATACTATTTTCCCACCAGAAATTCCTTCATATTGTGAACAATGATTCATCAAAACAAAATGGTTCACTGAGAATCTTAGGATATAGACTTGGAGTGGCCTTGGATATCTTCTAGTGCTGTTGCCTGACTTGTGTAACCACTCTTCGCCCCAAATTAGTCTTTTCAAGACTTAACTCTAATTTTATTATATTTGAAGATAGGAAGTTTTTGAGATAAATTTAAAAGAGGTCATGGGTGGGGAGTCTTAATCCAACAGGGCTTATAAGAAGAGGGAGAGAGAGAAAGATCTCTTTCTGCCCACACACACTGAGGAAAGGCCATGTGAGGACATAGGGAGAAGGCAATGGTATGCTGGCGCCTTAATCTTGGAGTTAACAGCCTCCAAATTTGTGAGAAATAGATTTCTGTAGTTTAAGCTACCTACTCTATGATACTTTGTTTTGACAATCTGAGCTAAGACACCTACTCTAGGATTTTCTTAACTGTGATCTGGAAAATGCTGTTGTGCCTGGACTGTTAGTAGGTGTTGGTTCTATGGTCAAATGCTTTTGAGAATGTTGCATAATGTTAACATCTATTGATAGTTCACAACTTACATTAGACTGTTAAAGGCTTTCAGAGCCCTAGAGTGAGGAAACCTGGTTACCATTGTAGGACGAGCACCTTTTAACATCTACATCCCAGATTTCCTACATGGGGCCTATGGAAGCCCTGATGGATTGTTTTTATTCTTGTTTCACACCTGTCCGGGCATTGACTTTGCTAACTCCACACCTACTGAACCAGAATACCTGAGGGAAGAGTTCCCCAAATTATGAATGACTAAAAGCATACAGATTTTTGTGGAGCTGAGTTTGAGAACTACTATTTAAGGACAACACTCTCATGTTATAGGCAAGGAAATTAAGATTCTTGTAGGGAAATTGCTTGCCCAAGTGTGAGCACAGAGCAAATATTTGGACCATCTTCTCCTCCACTATAAATAACCCCTGAGGTTTTTGATATTTCTCCCAGCAATCATGATGCCAGCTTGTGCTTCATCCAGCCCGGCATTTTGCATGATGTACTCTGCCTATAAGTTGAATAAGCAGAGTGATAATATACAGCCTTGACATACTCCATTCCCAATTTTGAACCAGTCTGTGTTCCATGTCTGTTGCTTCTTGATCTGCATACAGATTTCTGTCTAACTGTTGCTTCTTGACCTGCATACAGATTTCTCAGGAGGCAGGTAAGGTGGTCTGGTATTCCCATCTCTTGAAGAATTTTCCACATTTTGTTGTGATCCACGCAGTGAAAGTCATTGGCATAGTCAATAAAGCAGAAGTAGATGTTTTTCTGGAACTCTCTTGCTTTTTTGATGATCTGACAGATGTTAGCAATTTAATCTCTAGTTCCTCTGCCTTTTCTAAATCCATCTTGAACTTCTGGAAGTTCATGGTTCATGTACTGTTCAAGCCTGTCTTGGAGAATCTTGAGCATTACTCTGCTAGTATGTGAGATGAGTACAATTGTGCAATAGTTTGAACATTCTTTGGCATTACCTTTCTTTGGGATGGGAATCAAACTGACCTTTTCCAGTCCTGTAGCCACTGCTGAGTTTTCCAAATTTGCTGGCATACTGAGTGCAGCACTTTCACACCATCATCTTTTAGGATTTGAAATAGCTCAGCTGGAATTCTATCACCTCCACTAGCTTTGTTCATAGTGATGCTTCCTAAGGTCCACTTGACTTCGCATTCCACCATGTCTGGCTCTAAATGAGTGATCACACAATCATAGTTATATGGGTCATTAAGCTCTCTTTGTATAGTTTTTCTGTGTATTCTTGCCACCTCTTTTTAATATCTTCTGCTTCTGTTAGGCCCCTACCATTTCTGTCCTTTATTGTGCCCATCTTTGCATGAAATGTTCCCTTGGTATCTCTAATTTTCTTGAATAGATCTCTAGTCTTTCCCGTTCAATTGTTATCTATTGTAACTGTGTGCCAATTCCTTATAATCAATCTCTTTCTGAATCTTTTTCAGTCTCTGTCTCTCTCTCTCTTTACACACACACACACACACACACACACACACACACACACACACACACCACATAGTACATCTTATTAGTTCTGTTGCTATGGAGGACTCTGACTAATACAAATGTTGTATTTTATATTTCTTTTAAAATAGATAAGTGCCTTTTATTTTTGTCTTCAATATTTAGCTGAATGTAATGCTGTATCAATTATCTGATTAAGTTCATTCCTAGTCTTCATTTATAAGATATTTAAGAATCTTTCTTCATGATATTTTTATTGTTCCTCATCCCCTCATGAATGATGTGCAAGTGACTGTTTTCCTGCATTCTGAATGTTAGATTTTTCAACCTTCAATCAGAAACCTTATCATGAAAAATAGTGTTTTAATTTATTTAATATGTTCTGCTTCTGTTAGGTCCATATCGTTTCTGTCCTTTATTGTGCCCACCTTTGGGTGAAATATTCCCTGGGTATCTCTAGGTTTCCTGAAAAGATCTCTAGTCTTTCCTATTCTATTCTTCTCCTCTGTTTCTTCACATTGATCACTTAAGAAGACTTTCTTATCTGTCCTTGCTATTCTTTGGAGCTCTGCATTCAAGTGGGTATATTTTTCCTTTTCTTCTTTGCCCTTAGTTTCTCTTCTTTGCTCAGCTATTTTTAAGGACTGCTCAGACAACTATTTTGCCTTTTTGTATTTCTTTTTCTTGGTGATGGTCTTGATCACTGCCTCCCATACAATGGCACAAACCTCCATCCCTAGTTCTTCAGGCACTCTATCAGATCTAATCCCTTGAAAATATTTGTCCCTTCCACTGTATAATCATAAGGGATTTTATTTCAGTTCAGTTCAGTTCAGTCGCTCAGTCATGTCTGACTATTTGGGACCCCATGAACTGCAGCACACCAGGCCTCCCTGTATAGCCCCAGCTCCCGGAGTTTACCCAAACTCATGTCCATTGATTCTGTGATGCCATCAAACCATCTCATCCTCTGTCATCCCCTTCTCCTCTTGCTCTCAATCTTTCCCAGCATCAGGGTCTTTTCAAATGAGTCAGCTCTTTGCATCAGGTGGCCAAAGTATTGGGGTTTCATCTTCCACATCAGTCCTTCCAATGAACACCCAGGTCTGATCTGCTTTAGGTTGGACTGGTTGGATCTCCTTGCAGTCCAAGGGATGCAAAAGAGTCTTCTCCAACACCATAGTTCAAAAGCATCAATTCTTCTGCGCTCAGCTTTCTTTATAGTCCAACTCTCACACCCATACGACTACTGGAAAAACCATAGCCTTGACTAGATGGACCATTGCTGGCAAAGTAATGTCTCTGCTTTCTAATACACTTTCTAGGTTGGTCAAAACTTTCCTTCCAAGGAGTAAGCGTCTTTTAATTTCATGGCTGCAATCACCATCTGCAGTGGTTTTGGAGCCAATAAATAAATAAATAAATAAATAAAATCAGCCACTGTTTCCCATCTATTTTCCATGAAGTGATTTAGGTCATAGCTGAATGGTCTAGTTGTTTTCCCTACTTTCTTCAATTTAAGTCTGAATTTGGCAATAAGAAGTTCATGATCTGAGCCACAGTCAGTTTCCATTCTTGTTTTTGCTGATGGTATAGAGCTTCTCCTGGAGAAGGCAATGGCACCCCACTCCAGTACTCTTGCCCGGAAAATCCCATGGATGAAGGAGCCTGGTAGGCTGCAGTCCATGGGGTCGCGAAGAGTCAGACACGACTGAACGACTTCACTTTCACTTTTCACTTTCATGCATTGGAGGAGGAAATGGCAACCCACTCCAGTATTCTTGCTTGGAGAATCCCAGGGATGGGGGATCCTGGTGGGCTGCCATCTTTGGGGTCACACAGAGTTGGACATTACTGAAGCGACTTAGCAGCAACAGCAGCAGCATAAAGCTTCTCTATCTTCAGCTGCAAAGAATATAATCAACCTGATTTCAGTATTGACCATCTGGTGATGTCCATGTGTAGAGTCGTCTCTTGTGTTGTTGGAAGAGTATGTTTGCTATGAGCAGTGCATTCTCTCAGCAAAGATTGCTGGGAGAAATATCGATAACCTCAGATATGAAAATGTCACCACCATTATGGCAGAAAGCAAAAAGGAACTAAAGAGCCTCTTGATGAATGTGAAAGAGGAAAGTGAAAAAGCTGACCTAAAACACAACATTCAGAAAACTAAGATCATGGCATCCAGTGCCATCACTTCATGGAAAATACATGGGGAAACAATGGACACAGTGACAGACTTTATTTTCTTGGGCTCCAAAATCACTGCAGATGGTGACTGCAGCCATGAAATTAAAAGACATTTGCTCCTTAGAAGAAAAGCTATGACCAACCTAGACAGCATATTAAAAAGCAGAGACATTTTGCTGACAAAGGTACATCTATCAAAGCTATGGCTTTTCCCTGGTCATGTATGCACGTGAGAGTTGGCCCATAAAGAAAGCTGAGCAAAGAATTGATGTGTTTGAACTGTGGTGTTGGAGAAGACTGTTGAGAGTCCCTTGGACTGCAAGGAGATCCAACCAGTCAATCCAAAAGGTAATCAGTCCTGAATATTCATTGGAAGGACTGATGCTGAAGCTGAAACTCCAATCTTTTGGCCACCTGATGCGAAGAACAGAGTCATTGGAAAAGACCCTGATGCTGGGAAAGATTGAACCCAGGAGAAGAAGGGGATGACAGAGGATGAGGTGGTTGGATGGCATTACTGACTCAATGGACATGATTTGGATATGTCCCAGGAGTTGGTGATGGACAGGGAAGCCTGGTGTGCTGCAGTGCATGGGCTTTCACAGCATCAGACACTATTGAGAGACTGAACTGAACTGAACTAAACTGATAAATAACCCCTATGTGGCAGTCTATGTCTTCATTTTAGTCTGTGCCTGCACAGGTGGAGAAGTTGAATGACTTTGAATCTTGACATACAACAGTTCTGTCAAGTGAGTGTCATGAATTAGTGCCACGGATGAAGCATCTGCTGGGCTGCTTATGTGTCTTCCTCACAGGCCAGGTCTACGACCTGGGAAGAGGAGAACTGAAGCAAAGGGAAGTCTAGATTAGGAAAAGAGAGGTGAGGGGTACCTTTCCTGTAGAGCTCACTCTGCCCACAGTGCCATATCCTAAATCTTGAGATGGGCAGAGATATATGTCAGGCTGAGACAGCTAGTTTTCCCAAGCCATCCCTCTGTTGATATATTATTTTAAAATGCATATTTTAAAAATATATCTGATGACAGGTCATTTAGAGAGATGCCTCTTGAAAGTCTGTCATTTTGATATCTCTTTTTCTTGTCCCTGCTACTCTTCATTAGCATCCTAGAATATTTGGAGAGTTGCAGCCTCTCCTAGGCCAATACTAGGATTCTAGTCTTATATCTGCTACTAACTTTCAGAGTGACCTTAGGCAAATCTCCTCCCCTTCTTCAGCCTCCGTTTATTCATCTAATTTATTTGCATCAAACTCCTTCCATAAATCAGTACCAATTTGGATGATGCCTAATACTTGACTTCAGTGACTTTAATAATTTAGTTTTTAAATGACTTTTTTTTTTTTTTTTTTGGTTGTGCTGGGGCTTCATTGCTTCATGTGGGCTTTGTCTGGTTGTGGAGAGTGAGGACTACTCTTTGTTGTGGTGCATGGGCTTCTCACTGCAGTGGCTTCTTGTTGTGGAACACAGGTTCTAGGTGCACAGGCTTCAGTAGTTGCTGCATGTGGGCTTGGTAGTTGCGGCACATGGGCTTAGTTGTTCCACGCATGTGGTATCTTCCAAGACCAGGGATCAAACCTGTGTCCCCTACATTGGTAGGCAGATTCTTATCCACTGTACCACCAAGGAAGTCCTGCTACTGCTAAATCGCTTCAGTCGTGTCTGACTCTGTGCGACCCCAGAGACGGCAGCCCACCAGGCTCCTCTGTCCCTGGGATTCTCCAGGCAAGAACACTGGAGTGCGTTGTCATTTCCTTCTCCAATGCATGAAAGTGAAAAGTGAAAGTGAAGTCGCTCAGTCGCGTCTGACTCTTCATGACCCCATGGACTGCAGCCTACCAGGCTCCTCCATCCATTGGATTTTCCAGGCAAGAGTACTAGAGTGGGGTGCCATTGCCTTCTCCAAGGAAGTCCAGTGACTCTAATAATTTACATTGAGCAAGATACACACACAGAGGAAACCATATACATGTGTTTCCAATACCTGTTACATACTTAATAAGAGCTCCCCCCCCCCACTTTTTTTTAGTGTCATCAGTGGAGAGGTCCAGAGGTATAGCAGGCTCTAGACACAGAGCTCCAGTTTCACTTCTTTGTGATTCCCTTGTATCTGTCATCCTCCATGATTTGGCTTCATTATCAGGCTCTTGGCAAGATGGCTACAGCAGTTCCCAGGAGTCACATCCAGATCTAACAATTTCCACAGGGAAAACAAAAGGACCACCCCTCTGTGCATTTAGTTCTTAGGAGAGGGGAAACATTCCTTAGAAGCACCCTAGTGCACTTTTCACCTCTCACTGGTCCTGACTGAATCATATTTCCATTTCTTTTTAATTCGCTGACAAAGGGAATGATAGAATCCTGAATAGCTTGCACTAATCTTTTCCGGGGAAAAGGAGTACTGAAATCAACTGCTTATTAACCCTCCTTTGTCCCCAAGTTGGAAAGATAAAATGCTTATAGTGCAAAGATGAAGTCATTCCTACTGAGAAGGATTAAACTGTCATTTTCATGATATGATTCAATAATTGCTGTCCATTTATTCCATCCCATGGGCCCTATGTATTTATGTGCAGAGGAAAAGGGGCCACTTCATGACAGAAGTGTCTAGCATTTTAGTCACCACACTAGCCTAACAAAGGAATAGCTCATGTTCAATTCCCAGGCATGATTTTTTCACACCCAGAGTCCTTAGAATAGAGGATGGTCAGATGAATCCATTGTAACACTTGTGAAACTTCCTCTAGGCCTCGCCCCAAAGTACCTGTACCAGTTGATGCTGGAAACTTACAGAGGGAATCAGGACAGATACACACCTTCCAGAGACTAACTGGAAACTGCCTTTAAGGCAAAACAACTGCCAAGGGATCAAGGACACCCCTGCAGTAATACCTAGCACAGAGTGGAGGGAGTGCTTATGGAGGTTAGGAAAAAAGGGTTCTTCTCAGAGGCTGAAACTCAGAAGGCTCAGGGAGATCCTGACCCCCTCCTCTGGGATTATTCTACCAGTTCCCAGGAACACTTACCATCAGGTAACATCTGCACACTGCTTAGCATATGCATTTTTGTAATTGTGGTTGATGTCAAGCCTGAAGGTATTCGAACTCCCCTGATAAAGCCAAGGACCCTCTCAAAAGGGACATTTAGGCCTCCATTTAGAATCCACCAAACCAAGCCTAACCCCTTCTTTTGTATGAGATTTGCACATATTATATAAACTTGAGAATATTAAGGACCTTTTATGTGTGTGTATGTGAGTGTGCACACACTGTTGGAGACTAGTTCAATGTGAACACTCAAGGCCTGGGCAGAGTGAGAGCATCCAGGAGTTGGGCAGTCAGGCAAGTTGGGTGGGTCACAGGCCCACACCTGCCAGGAGGTGGGGGTATGCCAGGGACACAAAGAGAAGTACCAGAAGGATGGCCCAGGCAGGCAGATCCCCTAGGACATCTGCAGGCCGCCCTAAGCCAGGTGGTGAGGGCTCAGGCTAGAGCCTGGCTCAGGCAGGCAGGGTTGAGGCCTGGCTCCTGAGCCCTTAGGGCTCCACTAGGGGCTGCCAATCGCTTGGGGCCTCTGAGCATGGCTGCTGGAACTCAAAATGTGTCTGCCAGTTAGATTCAAGCACTCCTGGAAGTGGCCAGGGAGGTGGACATTCCTCTCCTTCAGGTGGTCCAGGCAGGTGTTGACCTGGTTCAACATGGGGTTGATCGCTGCCTATTCTGCTTCTCGGGTGAAGCTGTCATCCTTTCCTTCTGTGCCAACATCCACAGTCACGCCCAGTTCCACATGGCCGTGAGACCTGGTGGGGGCTCATGCAGGCACAAGGCTCACGTGGCCTTGGAGGGAGGCAGCACAAGCTGGGCGCATGGAAGGCCGAGGCAAGGAGGTCGGAGGGCAGTCATTAAAAGCTTGTGCTCACTGAAATCGTCCTCCTAGGGAAAAGAAGCAAGACTGTCACAGTCTGTCCTGATTGAAGATGTGCCCGCTGAGTGGGTGGGCTCGGGTGTCTCCCCAGTTATTCATAAATATCTTATAGGCTGTGGGTGTCTGCAGCTCACATCTTGCCATCCCGGTCTAGGGGTCCCCAAAGCTGCAAAGTGTTACCTCCTGCTCGAGGGGTTCCTCAGGATGCAGATGTCAAAGAAAGTCCTCTGTTCTCTCACCAGAGCTGGGGTTTACCTGTTTATCTCAGTATTATGACCTACTCGTGTTAAAGAATGACTTATCCATTAAGATGTGAGCTACCAGACTTAGCTATGCAAGTCCAAGTCAGCAGCCAGGAGAGAAACAGGCTGAAATTTGGATGTGGGGGAGTGGGTCTTCTTCTCATCTGTACTCCTACTATAGTATCGGCAGGTATTAATTAAATAATTAATCAATTGACACATTTTGCATTTTATATGATAGCAAGGGATTTTGGACCTGGGTAGACTTGAGAGGACTGTGCATAATTTTTTTTCATTTATTGAGGGCTTTTTATGGGCCAGGCTATACATGCCTCCCTCACAATCATTGCTGTGAGGATAAATATGGTGATGAATGGTCATCTATTTCTATGTGTCTGGTAAGTGTCAGGGCTATCCTAACGTTCTGTTGCTTCCTATAATCTCTGTGCTCCAACTGGTTGTACCTCTGAAAACACTGAAATCATCTTCTGCCGCTTCTGAGGGATGCAGAGTTAAGACTGGGTGTGGAAGTTTGTCCCCATCCTTTTCTTCCATAATCCACCACATAATGGTCTCTGCTCACCCTGCTGGAATAGACTGCTCCAGGAAGCCTCCTGACTTCATAAATTTCTGGGCAGAGACAGACTCTCATCTCCTGTCTACTGCCCCATACTCCCTGGCCACTGGAGAAAGAGCTATGAGGTTCAGAAGGAGCAAATCACCTTTCTTATAAATAGAGGAAGTAAAATGGGGTAGCTTATCCTTATGGTAATTGCAGAGATTTTGGCCACCATCCAAGAATTCAAAAAGCACTTGTTATTCCTACCACACCCAGGCTAATGTGGATCCACAGCTAAAACAGACTCTCCATGCTAGTAGGTCAGCCTCTTGACTCTTATCATGTAGCAGATCCTGTGGTGCCCAAAACGTTTAGGGTGAATTGGTATGCTTTCTGTATGGAGCATGTGGCAAGGAGAATCACAGCTCAGGCTGCTAGGAGGTAATATCCACTATGAACCTGGAACCCATTTATGGTGCTGTTTCTCCCATTGCCAAGATTTGCAAGTTTCAGAAACATACTAGCTAGGATATACTCAAAATCCTTAAAGCTAGACCTTAGCAGTACATGAACTTTCAGATGTAAAAGTTGAGTTTAGAAAAGGCAAAGGAACCAGAGATCAAATTGCCAACATTTGTTCGATCATGGAGAAAGCACAGGAATTCCAGAAAAACATCTACTTCTGCTTCACTGACTACACTAAGGCCTTTAATTGTGTCAGTCAGTTCAGTTCAGTTCAGTCACTCAGTCGTGTCTGACTCTTTGCGACCCCATGAATCACAGCACGCCAGGCCTCCCTGTCCATCACCAACTCCCGGAGTTCACCCAAACTCATGTCCATTGAGTCGGTGATGCCATCCAGCCATCTCATCCTCTGTCGTCCCCTCTCCTCCTGCCCCTAATCTCTCCCAGCATCAGAGTCTTTTCCAATGAGTCAACTCTTCGCATGAGGTGGCCAAAATATTGGAGTTTCAGCTTCAGCATCAGTCCCTCCAATGAACACCTAGGACTGATCTCCTTTAGGATGGACTGGTTGGACCTCCTTGCAGTCCAAGGGACTCTCAAGAGTCTTCTCCAACACCACAGTTCAAAAGCATCAATTCTTCAGCGTTCAGCCTTCTTCACAGTCCAACTCTCACATCCATACATGACCACTGGAAAAAACATAGCCTTGACTAGATGGACCTTTGTTGGCTAAGTAATATCTCTGGTTTTCAATATGCTATCTAGGGGTGGACCACAACAAACTGTTGAAGATTCTTAAAGAGATGGGAGTACTAGATCACCTTATCTATTCCTGAGAAACCTGTATGCAGGTCAAGAAGCAACAGTTAGAATGAAACAACTGACTGGTTCCAAATTGGGAAAGGAGTATGACAAGACTGTATATTGTCACCCTGCTTATTTAACTTATATGCAGAGTACATCATGTGAAATGCTGGGCTGGATGAAGCACAGGCTGGAATCAAGATTCCTGGGAGAAATATCAGTAACCTCAGATATGTAGATGATACCACTCCAATGGCAGAAAGTGAAAAGGAACAAAAAAGCCTCTTGATCAGAGTGAAAGAGGAGAGTGAAGAAGCTGACTTGAAACTCAACACTCAAAAAACTAAGATCATGGCATCCAGTCCTATAACTTCGTGGCAGATAGGAGGGGGTGGGGAAGTGGGAGTAGGGACATATTTTATTTTCTTGTGTTCGTTACTCTGTTGTGTCCAACTCTTTGTGACCCCATGGACTGTAGCCCACCAGGCTCCTCTGTCCATGAAATTTTCTAGGCAAGAATACTGGAGTGGGTCGCCATTGCCTTCTCCAGGTGACTTTTCTGACCCAAGGATCGAACCTGGGTCTTCTGCATTGCAGGCAGCTTCCTTACCATCTGAGCCACCTTTATTTTCTTAGGCTCCAAAATCACTGTGGACAGTGACTGCAGCCATGTAATTAAAAGACGCTTGCTCCCTGGAAGGAAAGCTATGACAAACCTAGACAGTGCATTAAAAAGCAGAGATATCACTTTGCAGACAAAGGTCCATATAGTCAAAGCTATGGTACTTTTTCCAGTAGTCATGTACAGGTGTGAGACCATAAAGAAGGCTGAGCAGCAAAGGATTGATGCCTTCAAATTGTGGTGTAGGAGAAGACTCTTGAGAGTCCCTTGGACTGCAAGGAGATCAAACCAGTCAGTCATAAAGGAAATAAACCCTGAATATTCATTGAAAAGACTGTTGCTGAAACTGAAACCAAAGGCCACCTGATGCGAAGAGCCAGCTCATTGGAAAACACCCCGATGCTCGGAAAGATTGAAGGCAAAAGGAGAAGGGTGAAGCAGAAGATTAGATGGTTGGATAGCATCACTGACTCAGTGGACATGAATTTGAGCAAACTCTGGAGACAGTAGAGAACAAAAGAGCCTGGCATGCTGCAGTCCATTGGGTCGCAAAGACACAGATATGACTTAGGGACTGAAAAACAACAACAACATGATCTATAGCAGTTTCCCTCTTTCATTCCTGATATTGATGATTGGTGTACTTTCTCTTCTTTCTTCATTAATTTTGGTGATCATTATAAATTCCATGGTTTTTTAAAATGGATTCTTTTGCTAATTTTCTCCATGGTTTGTCTTCTATTTCATTGACTTAAGCTCTTAGTTCTATTATTTCATTGTTTCTACTTATTTTGGATTTACTTTGCTTTTCCTTTTCTAGCTTCTTTACATGGGAACTTAGGGCATTGCTTTCATACCTTTCTTTTATAATATATTCATTTAAAGCAATAAATTTTCTTCTTATCCCTCTTTTGTTGCCTCCCAGTAATTTTGATGTTTTATTTTCATTATTATACCATTTGAAAATTTTCTAAATTCCTTTGTGTTTTCTTCTTTGATCCATGGGTTTTCCAGAAGTGTGATGTTGAACTTCTAAATATTTGGAGATATATTATTGTTATTAATTTGCAATGGGATGCAACTGTGGACTCAGATAACTTACTATACAAAATTTCTCTTTCTATTGAGACTTGTTTCATGGCCTGGCATTTGATCTACCCAGATGAACGTACAGTGTGCTCTTGCAAATAATCTATATTCTGCAATTGTTAGATATACTATTCTATAAGTGTCGGTGAAGTAAAGGTGATTGATAATGTCATACAGATCTTCCATCTATTTACTGATTTCTTGCCTAGTTGTTGTATCAATCACTGAAGCAGTGGTGTTAAAATTTCCAACTAAAATTGTGGAAATATCTCCTCCCTTTAGTCTATCAAATTTTCTTTCAGATATTTTAAGTTCTCTTATTGGGTGCAAATACACTTATGAATTGTATATACTCCTGATTAATTGATCCTTATATCATTATTACCATTTATTTCAGGTAATACTTACTGTATTTAACTCTACTTTGTTTAGTATTAATATCACCTTTCCCACTTTTCTATGCTAACCCTTTGCATGGTTGTATTGTTTTGAATCCTCTTACTATCAACCATCTATGTCTTTATATTATATATATATATAAAATGGAAGTATACTTCACTTATAATATTGAGGTGCACAGCAATTTGATTCAGTTAAACATATGCACATATATTATTTTTAATTTGCTTTATTGCAAGATATTGATTATAGTTCCCTGTGCTATACAGTAAAACTTTGTTGCTTGTTGCAGTTCTATCTTGTAAATTAGAAATCTAGCATTCTACTCATACTGTCAAACACGTATAATCAAAATATCATAAAATTTTTAGTTAGCCAAAAACATGTTTTCTAAAATATATATATATTTATGCATACTATTTATATATATATGTATACAAAAGCTTTTGTAGTATGCTTGATAAAGGCTTGGGAAAGAATATCAGGGAAAAAAAGAGATGGAGAAGTTGGAAAACAGAAACTAAGTAAAATGGGAGGACTTAATATAAAATAGAAAAAGTGAAACAGTAAAAGTAAAAGAGCTTTATATAGTCCAGGTTTCTTTAATTTAATTTTTTAGTTGAAGGATAATTGCTTTACATAACAGGTTTTTTAAAACATGACTGCTCATTAGAAACATATCTGAACCTTTGGAGAAAAAGAGCAATACTTGGGCATTTGCATTTTGCAAAAAAATTCCAACATAATTCTTATATGTACCTGGATTTTAAAAAGTGATTACAGGTTTTTCCAGTAAATGATAGTTTTGGTTATATAGAATTTTATTATCTTTCTGTTGACCAATCGTCCTACAGTGGTATGGAGTATTATTAGTTACATAATCACAATAGTAAAAGACGCTAATCAGTTTTCACAATCAAGAGCCAGAAAAAAAAAATAAATAAAAGATAATTACAATTTCAAGCTCCAATGGGAACAATATTGCATAGGAACCTGGAATCTCAGGTCCATGAATCAAGGCAAATTGGAATTTGTCAAACAGGAGATGGCAAGAGTGAACGTCAATATTCTAAGAATCAGCAAACCAAAATGGACTGGAATGGGTTAATTAACTCAGATGCCCATTAGTATCTACTACTGTCAGCAGGAATCCCTTAGAAGAAATGGAGTAGCCATCATAGTCAACAAAAGAGTACAGAATGCAGTACTTGGATGCAATCTCAAAAACGACAGAATAATCTCTGTTCGTTTCCAAGGCAAACCATTCAATATCATGGTAATCCAAGTTCATGTCCAGACCAGTAACACTGAAGAAGCTGAAGCTGAATGGTTCTATGAAGACCTAAAAGACCTTTTAGAACTAACACCCCTCCCCCAAAAGATGTCCTTTTCATTACAGGGGACTGGAATGCCAAAGTAGGAAGTCAAGAAACACCTGGAATAACAGGCAAATTTGGACTTGGAGTACAGAATGAAGCAGCACAAAGGCTAATAGAGTTTGGCCAAGAGAACACACTTGTCATAGCAAACAACCTCTTCCAAAAGACAAGAGAAGACACTACACATGGACATCACCAGATGGCCAACACCAAAATCAGATTGATTATATTCTTTGCAGCCAAAGATGGAGAAGCTCTATACAGTAAACAAAAACAAGACTCAGAGTTGACTGTGGCTCAGATCATGAACTCCTTATTGCCAAATTCAGACTTAAATTGAAGAAAGTGAGGGAAACACTAGGCCATTCAGGTATGAACTAAATGAAATCCCTTATGATTAAAAAGTGGAAGTGACAAATAGATTTAAGGGGCTGTATCTGATAGACAGAGTGCCTAAAGAACTATGGACGGAGATTCATGACATTGTACAGGAGACAAGGATCAAGACCATCCCCAAGAAAAAGAAATGTCAAAAAACAAAATGGCTGTCTGAGGAGGCCTTACAAATAGCTATGAAAAGCAGAAAAGTGAAAAGCAAAAGAGAAAAGGAAAGATATACCCATTTGATTGCAGAGTTCCAAAGACAAGCAAGGAGAGATAAGAAAGCCTTCCTCAGTGATCAGTGCAAAGAAATAGAGCGAAATAATAGAATGGGAAAGACTAGAGATCTCTTCAAGAAAATTAGAGATACAAAGGTAATATTTCATGCAAATAAAGGACAGAAATGGTATGCATCTAACGGAAGTAGAAGATATTAAGAAGAGGTGGCAAAAATATACAGAAGAACTGTACAGAAAAGATCTACATGACCCAGATAACCACGATGGTGTGATCACTCACCTAGAAAAAGACATCCTGGAATGTGAAGTCGAGTGAGCCTTAGGCAGCATCACTATGAACAAAGCTAGGGGAGGTGATGGAATTCCAGTTGAGATATTTTAAATCTGAAAGATGATGCTGTGAAAGTGCTGCACTCAATATGCCAGCAAATTTGGAAAACTCAGCAGTGGCCACAGGACTGGAAAAGGTCAGTTTTCATTCCAATCCCAAAGAAAGGCAATGCCAAAGAATGTTCTAGCTACTGCACAATTGCACTCATCTCACATGCTACTAAAGTAATGCTCAAAATTCTCCAAGCCAGGCTTCAGAAATATGTGAACCGTGAACTTCCTGATGTTCAAGCTGGTTTTAGAAAAGGCAGAAGAGTTCAGTTCAGCTTAGTCACTCAGGCGTGTCCGACTCTTTGCAACCCCATGAACTGCAGCACACCAGGCCTCCCTGTCCATCACCAATACCTGGAGTCCACCCAAACCCATGTTCATCGAGTCAGTGATGCCATCCAACCATCTCATCCTCTGCCGTCCCCTTCTCCTACTGCCCTCAATCTTTCCCACCATCAGGGTCTTTTCCAATGAGTTAGCTCATCACATCAGGTGGCCAAAGTATTGGAGTTTCAGCTTCAACATCAGTCCTTCCAATGAACACCCATGACTGATCTGCCTTAGGATGGATTGGTTGGATCTCCTTGCAGTCCAAGGGACTCTCAAGAGTCTTCTCCAACCCAACAGTTCAAAAGCATCAACTCTTCAGTGCTCAGCTTTCTTTATAGTCCAATTCTCACATCCACACATGACCTCTGGAAAAACCATAGCCTTGACTAGATGGACCTTTGTTGGCAAAGTAATATCTCTGCTTTTTAATATGCTATCTAGGTTGGTCATAACTTTCCTTCCAAGGGGTAACTTTTTTAATTTCATGGCTGCAATCACCATCTGCAGTGATTCTGGAGCCCCGAAAATAAAGTCTGACACTGTTTCCACTGTTTACCCATCTATTTCCCATGAAGTGATGGGACCGGGTGCCATGATCTTCGTTTTCTGAATGTTGAGCTTTAAACCAACTTTTTCACCCTCTTCTTTTACTTTCATCAAGAGGCTCTTTAGCTCTTCTTCACTTTCTGCCATAAGGATGGAGTCATCTGCATATCTGAGGTTACTGATATTTCTCCTGGCAAACTTGATTCCACCTTGTGCTTCCTCCAGCCCAGCATTTCTCATGATGTACTCTTCATATAAGTTAAATAAGTAGGGTGACCATATACAGCCTTGATGTACTCCTTTTCCTATTTGGAACCAGTCTGTTGTTCCATGTCCAGTTCTAATTGTTGCCTCCTGACCTGCATACAGATTTCTCAAGAGGCAGGTCAGGTGGTCTGGTATTCCCATCTCTTTCAGAATTTCCCACAGTTTATTGTGATCCACACAGTCAAAGGCTTTGGCATAGAAAATAAAGCAGAAATAGATGTTTTTCTGGAACTCTCTTGCTTTTTCAATGATCCAGCCGAGGTTGGCAATTTGATCTGTGGTTCCTTGGCCTTTTCTAAAACCAGCTGGAACATCAGGAAGTTCACAGATCACATATTGCTAAAGCCTAGTTTGGAGAATTTTAAGCATTACTTACTAGTGTGTGAGATGAGTGCAATTGTGCAGCACTTTGAGCATTCTTTGGCATTACCTTTCTTGGGATTGGAATGAAAACTGACCTTTTCAAGTCCTGTGGCCACTGCTGAGTTTTCCAAATCTGCTGGCATATTTAGTGCAACATTTTCAAAGCATCATCTTTCAGGATTTGAAATAGCTCAACTGGAATTCCATCACCTCCACTAGCTTTGTTCATAGTGATGCTGCCTAAGGCTCACTTGACTTCACATTCCAGGATGTCTGGCATTAAGTGAGTGATCACACCATCGTGATTATCTGGGTCATGAAGATATTTTTGTACAGTTCTTCTGTGTATTTTTGCCACCTGTTCTTAATATATTCTCGTTCTGTTAGGTCCGTACCATTTCTGTCCTTTATTGAGCCCTTCTTTGTATAAGTTCCCTTGGTATCTCTAATTTTCTTGAAGAGATCTCTAGTCTTTCCCATTCTGTTGTTTTCCTCTATGTATTTGCATTGATCCTGAGGAAGGCTTTCTTATCTCGCCTTGCTATTCTTTGGAACTCTGCATTCAAATGGGTATATCTTTCCTTTTCTCCTTTGCTTTTTGCCTCCCTTCTTTTCACAACTATTTGTAAGTCTCCTCAGACAGCCATTTTGATTTTTTTTTTCATTTTCTTTTTTTATTATTATTTTTTTTTTACTTTACAATATTATATTGGTTTTGCCATACATCAACATGCATCTGCCACAGGTGTACATGTGTTCCCAATCCTGAACCCCCCTCCCACCTCCCTCCCCATACCATCCCTCTGGGTCATCCCAGTGCACCAGCCCCAAGCTTCCTGTATCCTGCATTGAACCTGGACTAGCGATTCATTTCTTATATGATATTATATACATTTGAATCAGTTCTAATGAGGTGGATGAAACTGGAGCCTATTATACAGAGTGAAGTAAGCCAGAAATAAAAACGCCATTTTGATATTTTGCATTTCTTTTTCTTGGGGATGGTGTTGACTCCTGTCTCCTGTATAATGTCACAAATCTCCATCCATAGTTTATCAGGCACTCTATCAGATCTAGTCCCTTAAATCTATTTCTCACTTCCACTGTATAGTCATAAAGGATTTGATATAGGTCATACCTGAATCATCTAGTGGTTTCCTCCACTTTCTTCAATTTCAGTCTGATTTTGGCAATAAGGAGTTCATGATCTGAGCCACAGTCAGCTCCCAGTCTTGTTTTTGCTGACTGCATAGAGCTTCTCCATCTTTGGCTTCAAAGAATATAATCAATCTGATTTTGGTGTCGACCATCTGGTGATATCTACGTGTAGAGTCTTCTCTTTTGTTGTTGGAAGAGTGTGTTTGCTATGACCAGTCCATTCTTCTGGCAGAACTCTATTAGCCTTTGCCCTGCTTCATTCTGTACTCCAAGGCCAAATTTGCCTGTTACTCCAGGTGTTTCTTGAATTCCTACTTTTGCATTCCAACCCCCTATAATGAAAAGAACATCTTTTGGGGGTGTTAGTTCTAAAAAGGTCTTATAGATCATAGAACTGATCAACTTCAGCTTCTTCAGCGTTACTGGTTGGGGCATAGACTTGGATGACCGAGATATTGAATGGTTTGCCTTGGAAATGAACAGAGATCATTCTGTCATTTTTGAGATTGCATCCAAGTACTGCATTTTGGACTCTTTTGTTGACTATGATGGCTACTCCATTTCTTCTACGGGATTCCTGCCCACAGTAATGGTCATCTGAGTTAAATTCACCCATTCCAGTCCATCTTAGTTCGCTGATTCCTAGAATGTCGATGTTCACTCTTGCCATCTCCTATTTGACCATTTCTAGTTTGCCTTGACTCATGGACCTAACATTCCATGTTCTTATGCAATATTGCTCTTTACAGCATCGAATCTTGCTTCTATCACCAGTCCCATCCACAACTTGGTGGTGTTGTTATTTTGGCTCCATCCATTCATTCTTTCTGGAGTTATTTCTCCAGAGCTATCAGTAGCTCTATTTCTCCTTTATTGACTATGCCAAAGCCTTTGGTCTATGTGGATCACAATAAACTGTGGAAAATTCTGAAAGAGATGGGAATACCAGACCACCTGACCTGCCTCTTGAGAAATCTGTATGCAGGTCAGGAAGCAACAGTTAGAAATGAACATGGAACAACAGACTGGTTCCCAGTTGGAAAAGGAGTATGTCAAGGCTGCATATTGTCTCCCTGCTTATTTAACTTATATGCAGAGTACATCATGAGAAACACTGGGCTGGATGAAGCACAAGCTGAAATCGAGATTTCTGAGAGAAATATAAAAAACCTCAGATATGCAGATTACACCACTCTTATGGCAGAAAGTGAAGAATAATTAAACAGACTCTTGATGAAAGTGAAAGAGGAGAGTGGAAAAGTTGGTTTAAAGCTCAACATTCAAAAAACTAAGACCATGGCTTCCAGTCCCATCACTTCATGGCAAATAGATGGGTAAACAGTGGAAACTGGCTGATTTTATTTTTTGGGGTCTAAAATCACTGCAGATGGTGACTGCAGCCATGAAATGAAAAGACACATACAATTGGAATGACAGTTATCATCAACCTGGACAGCATATTAAAAAGCAGAGACATTACTTTGCCAACAAAGGTCCATCTAGTCAAGGCTATGGTTTTTCCAGTGGTCATGTATGGATGTGAGAGTTGGACTATAAAGAAAGCTAAGTGCCGAAGAATTGATGCTTTTGAACTTTGATGTTGGAGAAGACACTTGAGAGTTCCTTGGACTGCAAGGAGGTCCAACCAGTCCATCCTAGAGGAGATCAGTCCTGAGTGTCCATTGGAAGGACTGATGCTGAAGCAGAAACTCCAACACTTTGGCCACCTGATGTGAAAAGCTGACTCATTTGAAAAGACACTGATGCTGGGAAAGATTGAGGGAAGGAAGAGAAGGGGACGACAAAGGATGAGATGGTTAGATGGCATCACCAACTCGATGAACATGAGTTTGGGTAAACTCTGGGAGTTGGTGATAGACAGTGAGGCCTGGCATGCTGTTGTCCATGGGGTTACAAAGAGTTGGACACAACTCAACGACTGAACTGAACTAAATGGGAACATGATTAACTTAACAACATAAAATTATTACATACAATTTGGGAGGTCAAGCAGAGTGATGTGGTACGTGGAAGTGCATATATGCACATATTTTCATCTGCTCAGCCAGTTTATGCCTTTTGATTAGTGCATTTAGTTCATTTAAATTTAAGGTAATCATTGAAGATGCCATCAGGCTCTTGGACTCTGTGCCTCCCACCATGATCGGTCACTTCAAGCAATCAGCTGAGAAGCTGATTGTGGAGAAGGGAGCTCTGGAAGCCCTGGCAGCAGCCCTGGCCCACATTTCCAGTGCCACATCGGTAGACTAGCGCTCCTTGATCAACTCTGAAGTGAGCTTTGTGACCATGATCTTGCAGTGCTCAATTAAAATGCCAAATATTATTTATGCTTGGGTAGAACTTAAAGAGCAGCTGGGTGAGGATATTGATTCCAAAGTGAAGGGAATTGTCTTTCTCAAAGGAAAGCAGGGTATTTGTTTTGATATCCCTAATGCATCAGTAACAGAAGTACAGGAAAAGTGGCATGATTTATGGCACTCGCAGCTTTATGTGGCCACGGAGCAACCAGAGCTAGAAGGTCCATGGGAAGGATATTACAACTTCTGAGGACAGCGGGAAGGCTTCAGGGGACAGCGCGAGGGCAACTGAGGTGTCAGGGGACAGCAGGAAAGAAGTAGAAGCTTCAGAGAACAGTGATTAGGAGGTGGCAACAAAAGTAACAGATTCCCAAACAAAGGCCAGAAGTGGAGATTTAATAAAGCATTTGGACAATAACTTGAAGTAGAGGATTTATTTGGCAAAAACAGAACTATGTTCAGCAATGTGGAACTGAACATCATTTTTCATACAAAGTTATAAGCACATTATATTTCCTTCCTGACCACTTGCCGAGTCCCCATCTCTTCGAGAGAGAAAAGCTTCATCTAAATTATTTCATCTGATTAATGACTGTCATTTATAACTTTATTGCTACTTCTGTCTTGGGTATTCCTTTGGAAAAGGTGTATGGATTCATTACATATTCTAATGTATTGTTTATAGATTATAAGCTAAAGTCAAGCATGTATCTGCTGATACTTTTTAAGTTGACCTATCTTTATACTTAGAAACGTCTTTTAATAGTAGGCTTCCCTGGTGGCTCAGATGTTAAAGACTCTCCTGCAATGCAGGATCCCTGGGTTGGGAAGATCCCCTGGAGAAGGAAATGGCAACCCACTCCAGTAATCTTGCCTGGAGAATTCCGTGAACAGAGGGGCCTGGCAACCTACAGTCCCTGGGGTTGCAAAGAGTCAGGCATAACTGAGCAACTATCACTCAACTATCACTCATGATCCTATTATTATTTTCTTAATTGTTTTTGGTTTATTTTCCCTAGATCTCTTCCTTCTCTTGTATTTCCTGCCTAAAGAAGTTCCTTTAGCATTTTTTGGAGACCTGGTTTGGTGGTGTTAAATTTTCTTAAATTTTGCTTGTCTGGAAGCAATATGACAGAATTGTTCTTTCAGAATTTTGATTTCTCCATCAAATCTGAATAAGAATCTTCCTGGGTAGAATATTCTTGGTTGTAGGTTCTTCCCTTTCATCATTTTTAACATATTGTTCCATTCCCTTCTGGCTTGTAGAGTTCCTATTGAGAAATCAGCTGATAACCTGGTGGGAGTTCCCTTGTATATTGTCATTTTTCCCTGTTGTTTTTAATAGTTTATCTCTCTCTTTAATTTTTGTCAGTCTGATTACTATGTGTCTTGGTGTGTTCCTCCTTGGTTTTATCCTGCCTGGGACTCTCTGGAACTTCTTCTCCTTCTGGAACCCCCAAAATGCAAATGTTGGCACATTTAATGTTGTTCCAGAGGTCTCTTATGTTGTCTTCTTTCTTTTTCATGCTTTTTTCCCTATATTCTGTTCTGTGGCAGTGATTTCCACCATTCTGTCCTCCAGGTCATTTATCCGTTCTTCTGCCTCAGTTATTCTGCTATTGATTCTTTCTAGTGTATTATTCATCTCTGTTTTCTCTTTAGTTCTTCTAGGTCTTTGGTAAGCATCTTGCATCTTCTCCATTGATTTCCTGAGATCCTGGATCATCTTCACTATCGTTATTCTGAATTCTTTTTCTGGAAGGTTGCCTATCCCCACTTCATTTAGTTGTTTTTCTGGGATTTTATCTTGTCCCTTTGTCTGGGAGATAATTTTCTGCTTTTTCATCCTGATTAACTTTCTGTAATATGGTTTTTGTTCTAGCTACTGTGGGATCATGGTTACTGTTGCTTCTTCTGTCTTCCCTCTGATGGAGGAGGCTAAAAGGCTTGTGTAAGATTCCTGATGGGAGGGACTGGCAGTGGGAAAATCTGGGTCTTTCTCTGGTGGGCAGGGCCTTGCTTAATAAAGCTTTAATTCAGGTATCTGGTGATAGGTGGGGTTGTGCTCCCTCCTTGTTAGTTTTTTGGCCTGGTATGACTCAGCCTTGGGGTCTATAGGCTCTATGGGAGGGTTTAAGAGGGCTTATTCCAAGGGGGACCTTCCAAGACTGCTGCTGCCAGTTGTCCCATCCTTATACTGAGCCGCTGCTGAGCCCACGCCTCCAGAGGAGGCCCTCCAACCCTAGCAGGTAGTTTTGGTTCAGTCTCCTGTGGGGTCACTGCTCCTTTCCTCTGGGTCTTGGTGTGCACAAGATTTTGTTTGTGCCTTCCAAGCCTGGAGTCTCTGTTCCCCCCAGTCTTGTGTAAGGCCTTCAAGGTCAGATTCCCTGGGGATTCTCAGGCCCTTTTGTCAGATCCCCATGCTGGGAAGCCTGATGTGGGGTTCAGAACTTTCACAACAGTGGGAGAACTTCTTCAGTATCATTGTTCTCCAGTTTCCGGGTCACCAACCTAACAGGTATGGGATTTGATTTTATTGTGATTACACACCTCCTACCCTCTCACTTCAGCTTCTTCTTTGTCTTTGGATGTGGAGTATCCTTTTTTGGTGGGTTCTAGCACTCTCCTGTCGATGGTTGTTCAACAGCTAGTAGTGATCTTGGTGCTCTTGCAGGAGGAGATGAGCACATGTCCTTCCACTCCACCATCTTCTATGTTTTTATTTTATTTATTTATTTTATTTTTTAATGTATTTTATTTTCTTGTTTACAGAAAAAGTCTTGCTTATTTTATTATATTGTTATAATCTCTGCCTTTCATTTAGAGTGTTTAATCCATTTACATTGAATGCAGTTTTTCAAATGGTTAGGACCTAGAACTATCCTTCTACCACCTATCCCATGTATTTTTGATGCTGTATTCTCTTTCTTATCTTGGGAAATCAAATTTTTTTCATTTATCTGTTTTATTTTTGGCTATACCTCTTTGCATTGTTTTTTAGTGGTTGCTCTAGAGATTATGATATATATCCTTAACTTTTCACTGTCTACTTGGAATTAATACTGTACATAAATGTAAGAACTCTTCTACTACATCAACTCATTCCTCCTCAACCTCATCCTTTATGTTGTAGTTACCATATATATTTCTACTGCATATTTTATAAACCCTATAATATTATCAAATTTTTACTTTAAAAAGTCACAGGTTATTAAAAATTAAGAGAAAATATTAATATTTATCCATATATTTACCATTTCTAGTATTCTTCAAATCAAGGTTTCTTTCTACTACCATATTTTTTTTCAGATTGAAAGGCCTCTTTTAGCATTCTTTTAGTGCAGATCTGTTGATGAATTCTCTGAGCTTTCATCTATCTCAAAATATACTTATTTCACCTTCATTCTTGAAGGACATGTTCCCTGTGTATAGAATTCTGGGTTGAATTTTTTTTTTTCCCTTTCAGCATTTTAAAGATGCTGTCTCATGGATTCCACTGTTTCTAAAGAGAATTCAATGAAAATTCTTGTTAAAGTACTCCTGTGTGTAACCCTGACTGAATTCTTTTTCTTTGCTAAGATTTATTATTTTATAAATGTATTGTTCCCTTGGATCATGTTTTTCTATTTTTACATTTTACATGTTTACATCTTAACACTTTACATTTATACCTTTACATTAGATCATTGATTGTGTATTTAGGTCATAATAAACACAGCAACCAAAGTGTTTATTATAACACTCACAAATGTTTATTATAACAGCCATAGTGTTGCTGCATAACATTCATTCATGTATTCATCCATTCTACAAGCATCTACTATGTACGTACTGTATCAGACATTGTCCTATTTCCTAAGAACTCAGAAACAAACTAGAAATGGTCTCCAAAGTGATAAGGATGAGCAAGTATGTAATTAATGGAATGCTGTGATATGACTGAGGTGGTGATAGAGTGTATGCAGAGTATAGCAGGAACACCAGGTGAGCAGATCTCTTAGGAAGGGTCAGAAAAATCCTCACAGAGAAGATGACCACTGAATTGGTGTAGGGGAGGTTGAAGAATATCAGAGGAAGTTGTCCAGTCAGTAAATGGGCTTTGGGATTTGGAGAACAGAAGAGAATTCGATCCTGGATATCCAAGTTGTCTTTAGATCTGAGTTGGTTTGTGAACTTGAGGGAATGGCTCAAGTTCATCCCCCAGATGGTATTGCAGGTAGCCTAAGAAGATGAGGGTGAAAGAGAACTGATCTGAGCCTTAGTCACCAAAGGCGACCTGTGCAGGATGTGTTAGAACTGAGGGCCAATCTCCAAGCCTGAGACACCCAGAATAAGTTCTTAATACTTTAACAACACAGACTCTAGATCAAAAAAAATCTGCTTTATAATGTCAGCTGTGTAGCCTTAAAGAGATTGCTAAAAATCTATTTGGCTCATTTTCTGTAACAACAGAATGGGAGTAATAATAGTACCTGCCTCAGGTCATTATAAGAATAAGATGAGACACTATTTATACTTCCCTGGTGGGTCAGTGATAAAGAAATCGCCTACCAAGCAGGAGAAGCAGGTTCCATCTCTGGGTCAGGAAGATCCCCTGGAGAGGGAATGGCAATCCACTCCAGTATTCTTGCCTGGGAAATCGCATGGACAGAGGAGCCTGGCAGGCTAGAGTCCATGGGCTCACAAGAGTCTGAGATAGTGAATAAACAACAAAAACAGAGAACATTATTTACACAGTAGTACCTGGCACATATCAAACTATCATCAAATAGTAACTTTTGTTATCAATTCATTATTAAGATTGGTGTGAGAGACTGGGGAAGAAATTTTAATCCCTTAACCAGTAGATTGGAGCACAGGTGTATTCATTTACTTAAGAAATATTTTGGAGCACCTACTATATGCTAGATACGATTTTTTTGTTTTACTGGAGAAAAACAGTATCTGTTTTCAGCTTTAAGACCTAAACTTGACATGAAGAACTCAAAGAATCTGTAAACTTGAATGGGGGAAATTCATATTTATTTTTACTTAACTAACTAAAATTTAGCATTTCCTTCAATTACAAATATAGACAGTAAACCACAATGCTATTAGCAGTACATGTTTCTTCATCAGCAACAGAAATTAGTATTTCTATAGCTCATAGTTATTATAGATATCTATACATATTTACTAAAAAAAGCATTATATAAAAATTAGAGAGCTGGTAGACATGCTTTAGACATTGCATTTTATGTGTTAATTAAGAAGCACATATATCACTGTAAAATATAATTATGACTATGCTTTATGTCCTTAAGCATACACATGATGGGTTGTATTCCTTCTTAAGATAATCCCTGACTTTTCCCTGCCATGCTTATCCATTTGGAAAAAAAAGCCCTGAGAGATGAAGCCAGTTATGGAGATGTTTCTTGTATACTACCACTACCTCCCAATCGTTCTTGGAAAAGCAGTCTGAAATCCAAAGTTAATGGGTCATCTGCATGTGGTAATGTGAGGCTGAACGAAACCTTGGCGTGCAGTAAATGTTTTGTCAACCCCTGCAAGACTGTTCACCCTTTGCTTCCCTGAGATTTCATTTGTGGGAGTAGCTCTTCTTCAATGACTGAATGGTTTCCCCAAATAGACAGACTTCTAGCTGTCTTCCTATATGACAGTGACTGGATCCCCTACATGTTATCGTCTGTCTCCTTGTGGAACACGACTAGAGCCATCATAGACTCAGGCCGGCTTCTCTAGACCTGGGATTACAGGCTGACTGTTAGGCGCCCATCCAGTTGGCATAGATTGTAGCAAAGCAGGTGCGTTACCCTCATCGACCCATGTCCTCCCCAAAAAGGCAGTGATTTGTCCCAAACAAAGCAAGCATGATCCTTTGACTTCTACATCGACAAGCTCCGACAGGTTCCAGGAGTGTAAGTGCAGATGAGTAAGTCATTCCAGGCTGCCTGAGCAGTAGGTGGACCAGGGGGTTCTGGGAAATGGGTAACAGAAAAGTCTCCATTCAGCTAAACATGGCTGCTCTCAGAATACAGTGAAAGGTAGTGTAACAGGTAAATTCTGAAGCTCATGCATTGTTATGATAACTCAAAACAACATTTCCTTATAAATATTATTTTTTGGAAAGGAAGAAAAGTGTTAGAAAAGCCAGTTTATTTTTTAAAACTCAATGTAAAAATAAACATTAAATATTTAGCATGAACCTGAGTGTGTTTTTCTTTGTAGGAAGAATCAACTGTTACAACCCCAGTTTATGTAGCTAAAATCACACGGCTACGTGATTTTTTTTTTTTTTTAATTTGCAAAAGTGAGCTGTTTTGATTCACAATAAAATCATTATATCTTTCACCTCAAACATTTCAGATTCTACAATGACATAGTTGGAGTGTCTAATAATACACTTACACACATATGTATGTATATACGTATATGTACATATCATTTTAGGATTTTGATGGATCAATTGTCATCTTTTAAATTTCACCATGAATTTTCTTCTCATCCTAAATAAATACTAACTCGATTCCATAACTTTAGAAGAGGGCCTTCCAAATCATTTACACATCAGGCCCAGCTGAACCTGTTTGGACTCTTCCTGACAGAGACCAAGACTCCTGGGGCATTTCTGCTTCCTGGGGCATTTCTTTAAAAAGCAGAGACATTACTTTGCCAACAAAGGTCCGTCTAGTCAAAACTATGGTTTTTCCAGTAGTCATGTATGGATGTGAGTGTTGGGCTATAAAGAAAGCTGAGTGCCAAAGAATTGATGCTTTTGAACTGTGGTGTTGGAGAAGACACTTGAGAGTCCCTTGGACTGCAAGGAGATCCAACCAGTCCATCCTAAAGGAAATCAGTCCTGAATATTCATTGGAAGGACTGATGTTGAAGCAGAAACTCCAATACTTTGGCCACCTGATGGGAAGAACTGACTCACTGGAAAAGACTCTGATGCTGGGAAAGATTGAAGGCAGGAGGAGAAGGAGACGACAGGATGAGATGGTTGGATGGCATCACCGACTCAATGGACATGAGTTTGAGTAAACTCTGGGAGTTGGTGATGGACAGGGAGGCCTGGTGTGCTACAATCCATGGGGTCACAAATAGTCGGACATGACTGAGCTACTGAACTAAACTGATTGGGGCATTTCTGCCTGGACCAATGCACATAACATACTAATGGTTCTGGAAAGTGCTTGGAAACACACCAAGTTCATGCTCTATGTGGACTTTACACACTGAAACTATACCCGTCACTTCTTTAACACTGTGTCTCTCTGAGTCAAATATATCTCCCAACTTTGGCTTTGTCAGGGAGACAGCTCTATCTCTATGTTCTAATATTTTCCTTATGACCTCATTCATTCACTCTTTCATTCATAGTGTTGTGAGTTGGTGGAACTTGTCAGGTGTTTAAGACTCTGCTCTGAGGATAAGTTCCAGGTGCCACAGGAAGGAGATCACCATTGTGTGACCTAGGTGACAGTCTAATTTCCAAGGTGTCTGGGATGCTCTACTTCACCTTCTCAGTGAGACATTTTTATTGGCATCATGGACTGATGTCTTGTGTTTGACACTGGAAACCCAGGGTTCCCCACAGCTGATGAGTTCGGGGATGCCTGTTGTTTTGGGCTGAAGAGAGAGTCCCTGATGCTATGGAGATGGCTTGCACAGCATTTACAGTTCTCCATATCCTGTATGGATCTGACAAAGGTAAAGTGGAACCCTGAAACATGGTAAGGTGTCAAACAGGACAATCTTGGATACTCAGGATCCCCTGGGCCCTCTCCTGGGCATTAACAAACCCCTACCCTGGCGGGCTACAATCCATGGGGTTGCAAAAGAGTCGGACATGACTTAGCGACTAAACAACAACAAGCCAAATTTCCATCAAATGAAGAATGGATAAGCAAATATGGTATATCCATACAATTGAATATTATTCAATCAGTTAAAATCAATGATGTCCTGCTAGATGCCACAACATTCACAAACCTTAAAAACATTATGCTGAGTCACAGACAAATGTCACAGACAGAAGATCCACATGTTTGATTCCATGAATATGAAATATCCAGAACAGGCAACTTCAAAAAGACACAAAACAGATTAGTGTTTGCCAGGACCTGGGGCGTACGGAGGTAGGAATGACTGCTTAATGGGTAATGACTGCTTTTGGTTTCCTTTTGTTTCAGTCATGTCTGACTCTTTGCAATCCCATGAACTATAGCCCTCCAGGCTCCTCTGTCTAGGCATTTCTCCAGGCAAGAATACTGGAGTGGGTAGCCATTTTCTTCTCCAGGGGATCTTCCTAACTCAGGGATCAAACCTGGGTCTCCCACACTGCAGGCAGATTCTTTACTATCTGAGCCACCAGGGAAGCCATGTAACATGGCTAGAAATGTGGAATTCTGACATCAAGTGAAACACGAGCAGAAGTATATGAAAAACTTTTAAATATGCAGTTTGTTGTGAAGATAAGTTTGCATCACGTTACTACCTAAGTTCTAATGTGCCCTAATGAAAAGTTCAGTTTTGCACCACATTTTGCCAAGGAGGTAGGAACTCCCTCTTCCTACATAAAAGTCTGAGGGCCACAGCTCCCAGTATTTACTGTCTATGCTGCTCCACTGTGACAACATTCAATTATGACAAGGCAATCACTAAAAGGCCTATGTGTGAAGTAAATCAAATGAGTAGCAGCTGTGATAACAGGTGCATCCAGTGATGGGGATGGGACCAACGAGCATTTGGAAGAGGCCCAGAAGTAGCTACAGTTGCAGGGAATATAGTATGATGTGACAGGGTGTGTGTGTGTGTGCGTGTGCGTGTGCATGTGCGTGTGCGTGTGTGTGTGTGTGTGTGTGTGTGTGTGTGTGTGTTTTAATCTGCACTGTCCAACGTCGCAAAGAGGCACAGGAGAACAAAGACAGGAGCCAGCCAACAAGGACCTACTTCAGAAACAGAGGTCACTTGCTGAGTACACATTGAAGGAATTTCTCAAATCCAGGAGACATACTTTATGTTAGAAGAAACAGAAGTGAGGCATAGTATACATGACTTCAGGAGAAAGAGATGAAGTTGACAGAAGGAGAGAAGACAATAATTATGGGAGCAAGAATGTGAGGAAGAATTAAGGATGGGCTCCAGAGTTCAAGTGGAAGGGTGTGCTTCAAAGAGGAAACCAGAAGGAGTGGGAAAGTCTTAATGTTCACGTTAAGGATCTATGGTCCTCCAGGGCCTCTGTCATTAAAAGGGGACCCCCATGTGGAGGGAATAAAACAAGGAATGGCAAAAAAAACACTTGGCAAAATTTCAAAATTACAACTATTTTCCCTTTTTCTAACTGGCAAGTATTTTAAAAATAATAGTACATGCTGTTAGGGTATGGTGAAATGTTTTCTCATACATTGCTGCTAGAATGTAAACTTGATAGATTTTTGGTAAGAAATTCATACCATGGATCAAGCGCCTTGAGAATTCCTGTTCAAGTTACTCTAGAGGCAAAAAAAAAAAAAAAAACAAAACCCAAAAACAAAAAACCAAAAAAAACACCTGTACAGAGAGATTTAAATGAAGGATCACAGTATTATGAGTAAACACTGTGAAAAGGGACACTGAAGATCATGATTTTGAAGTGTTTTCAATGATTTGTGTAATAGTTATGATACAAAATTTAATAAAAATCAGTATACAAAGTGATATCCAAGTACATGACCATAATCTGTTTATAGTTATATAACTATATAGACATATATAGGTGTGCAAGAAAAAGTAGTGGAAGAAAATACACCAAAATGTTAATAGTACTTTTCTCTAACAAGTGATTTTATTTCCTGTTTACCACTTTTCTGCCTTTTACATTTTTTCTACAACCAACCTGTGATACTTTTATGATTAAAACAAACCCCTCCAACAAGAGGCATTATTTACAAATTAGGAGGGGCTTCCCTGGTGGCACAGATGGTAAAGAATCTGTCTGCAATACAGGAGACCTGGGTTTGATCCCTGAATTGGGAAGATACCCTGGAGAAGGAAATGGCAACCCACTCTAGTAATCTTGTTTGGAGATTTCCATGGACTGTATAGTCCATGGGGGTCGCAAAGAGTCAGACACGACTCAAGCAAATTAGCCTGGAGCTGGTCAGTGAACTGTGAAAGGGACCTCCCTTATTATTACCTGCCAGGTGTTGCTCTCAGACTACAGGAGGGGGAAATCCCAGTTTTCTCCAGTCCTGAAGCTTAGGACTACATGAAAGAATCCAGTTCCTATGCAAAAATTCCCACTCTTTGAATAAGAAATCAGAGGAGACCTTTGTTCTAGAAAGAGTGAGGTTAACTCAACCTAGAACAGTGAGGAGAAGAAAGAAATGTGGAACAGGAATCCTGTTACAGCTTGGGATGGTTCATTCAGGCACTAGAGGAATATATCCTACCAAATGAATATAAGTAACTCCCACATCTTAATTCAGCTGAGAGGTAAGGGAGTAGGGCTGCTCACAGAAGCTAACTAGAACATGAAGCATCTGTGTCTATCACCTGTGTGAACTGGCAAAGGAAGATACATTGGCCTGGATGTACCTGTGAGCCTCTGAAGCCAGACTGTATGGGTTTGATTTCCGGCTTGTCCACATACTTGTTGTGTCAACTTGGACAAATTACTTGTTCTCTCGGGGCTTCATTTGTGGCAACTCACTCCAATCACCAGTTCTCAGCATGGGGACCATCGCAAGCCAGACACAAGGCAAAGAGAGGTCAACCACCTATCAGGCCATGGCCTGAGTCCCACATCTGTACTGAGCCCACTGCCACCCACCTCCTCCAGAGAGATGGCCATGACCACATATGGAACATGCTATATAGGCAATCATGTCTGGGAAGGACAACTCAGAGACGTGCTGACACTTACCCAGAGCAGCAGGACCCTCGAGTCAGGGAAAGCATGAGTGCCATGTTGGGTGATGTTCAGAAGGACCATGCCAGCCTGAAAGGAGCCACTGGCACTTGTGAGGGTTCCATGGCCAAGGTGGATGCGAGGCTGCTGGAAGCCAGGAAGAACGTATCCCACCAGGTATGTAGTGGCCCAGTGAGGGAAATGGCAATTTAACAAAGGGGAGAAAGGAAGCCTGCTTGCGCTGCCCAAGAATCTGTGGGAGAGTTGAGGCAGGGCTGGGAAGCGCCCAGGGGCTGTGGAGCTGGAGCAGAGCGGGTGGTAGAGGAAGAGGTCTGTTGAGCAATCAAAGCAGGCTGCAGCTGGCAGGGAGCTGGTGAGCACTGCCTGGTAAGAAGTAAGAGAGAGCTCCAGGCTCTCCCTAGAGGAGGCAGGAGGGGCTCGTTGGGCTGCACGGAGCTTGGGCCCTCAGCAATTGTGGTACAGAGAATCCCTTCCCGGGTTGTGAGCCAATGACTCTCCCACTCAACCCTTAGAGCCTGAGGGCCACCTCTCAGGTCACACAGCTGAGAGTCAGCTGGTTGGTGGTGGTGGTTTAGTTGCTAAGTCATGTCTGACTCTTGTGACCCCATGGACTGTAGCCTGCCAGACTCCTCTGTCCATGGGATTTTCCAGGCAAGAATACTGGAGTAGGTTGCCATTTCCTTCTTCAGAAGATCTTCCTGATCCAGGAATCGAATCTCCTACATTGCAGGCAGATTCTTTACCTACTGAGCTATGAGGGAGCCTGGGAGTCAGCTAAGTGGAGAGAATGCTGAGACGCCCTCTGCTGGCAGTCTTGCTGGGCTTCTAGGCATTTAACTAGGCTGGCGTCCTCTGGACTTTATTCCCAACAGCGAAGTGTGCTGTAGAGGGGTATTATTTACGCCTCCTGTCACTTAGAGGCCAAGAGTCTCTGAATCTGGACTGAGGTCTC
>NC_040105.1:107333271-107383242 GCF_003369695.1 Bos indicus x Bos taurus | reverse complement strand
AAAGTGAAAAGTGCACTTGCTCTGTGGAGTCCAACTCCTTGCAACCCCATGAATTGTAGCCTGCAAGCTCCTCTGTCCAGGATTTCTCAGGCAAAAATACTGGAGTGGATTGCCATTACCTTCTCCAGAGGATATTCACAACCAGAGTTGAACCCAGTCTGCCACACTGCAGGCAGATTCTTTACCATGTGAGCCACCAGGAAGGCCTCTGGTAATTTCTCTTAACATTTATAACTATAAAATGAGAGAATATTCCAATATTAATACCGAATGACAGTATACAACTTTCTTATTCTCCCACTTCTTACATTGTCTTCAATTACGGTGTAGTCCTCAAATATGAATCTCAGAACCTCCCCTCCAACTGAAAGACAAATGCAGTATGAGGAAGTGCAGAAGCTAAAAATAAAGTCAGAGACAGCACAAAAGCTCAGTTTTATTTTCTGCAGGTAACAATCACCAAACAACTATGTAGACACTGAGCCCCCCAAAGCAGCACAGACATAAGATGAAGCCCGATCAAAGTACTGCAGAAAGCAATGCCCTGGGGAACGACACCTGAAGCTACGGCACACAGGGTAGGTTTAAACCCCTCTTCTGTGCCGAGAAACGGGGGCCCCATAGTCCTGCAAGGACCACATCACCAGGGAAAGCTGCTCCAGACAGAAACGATGGAGTTCTGGAGCAGGCCAGGGTCTTCAGCAGTCAATCGGCTAAAAGGGAGGGAAAATGAAATTCAACTTTCTGCCGAGAAGGAGGAAGAGGAGCATGTCCTCCCTCTGTTCCCGCACACCGACAAGCCCAGAGCACCACACTTTTCCTTTAGGCTTAACCCGTCCATTATGGCTCCTCCTGGGCCCAGACTGGCCTTGGCCACCACCCAGCACCACCCACCACCCTCTCCCTCGGCCCTGACCCCTTTAGAACTCACAGAACCATCATGCGGCCATTAACGTAGAGCTCCTTCCGAATCCGCCCTCGCAATTGAGTACGTGTAGTCAGAAGTGGCGGCAAGGTCCGCTTTCCGCGTGTGATGAGAAAGGCACACTGAGGCTTCTGGTGGACATATGGTTAAGGCACCATCCGCATTTCTCATTTTGCCTGTACGTCAGGATCCTTGCTCCCTGAGGCCTGCCTTCTCGCACAAGGAGGCCGCCTAGAAAGTCCGGACCTTTCAGCCTATACTCTGAGTACACCCTGGATATCACTGCACAACCCTCTGGATCCCTTCAGGTTGCTTTTCCTCACTACCATCCGCACTACACACATTTTGCCTGTACGACAGGCTCCCTGCTCACGGAAACATGCTTCTACCACAAGGCCACTGCCAGACACCCTGGATATCACTGCCCGACTCTGTGGTTCCTTTCAGGTTGCTTTTCCTCAATATCTTCCACTGGCAGCCAGACCACCCCTGACCCATATCCTCCAGCCCCCAGAGTACCCTCCTCCTACACTCTAGAACCACTTGCAACCCCCAAACCACCCCTAGTCCACACCCGGGCCCCCTCCGGCTGCCTGGCCCACCATGGTTCCTGGAATAGGATACAACTGGAGGATTCGGTTACTCAGAACTGCAGCTCCAGGTGCAGCGCCTTCACCAGGCCCTGGAGCGTGTGATGGCCCCGGGATCTGCGGAATGGCGCCGGCTGCGCCACCTGACTCTCCTGCAGCGCTGGGGCTTCTGGGACCAGCCAGGACACGAGCGCCTCCATGAACTCCACGACTCACAGAGGAATCAGGGCAAGCTGGGTCTCTAGGGTCATCCTGGCCACCAGCGCCACCCGGCTCGCTGCAGCTGCCCTGTGCTGTGCCCGTTGCAAATTCCACGGCACCTGGGTCTTCATCTGCTGGCCGTCTGGCTCCTCCACTGTGCGTGTCGGACTCCATCTTGAACCCTCTCCCCCAACCTGTGGAGTGGGAAGGACTGAACCCCCCCTACAGAACCCAGGCGTGTACTGCGACCTGCAGCTCAGCATAGGCAGAGCGCCTGCGCACACTCAGCCTGGTCCTGCCCCTCGATTGGTTCCCACCGAACAGTTGTTCCCGCGATGACTGCAGGCTCTCGGGCAATGGACGCCCCCTGCTGAAATTTCATGTGTTAGTGTGCCGTGTCACCCCCTTCCGCTTGTGCGGACACACACCCATGTGGTCTGGGTGCTCTAAGTCAGCCCTGCCTTGGCCCGGAGACCTGGTAAACGGCTTAGTGGTGATGCCTCTCGGGGCATGGGGGTGGGGGGTGGGGGGTGGGCAGCTCCTCAGTCCGCATGCTCAAGCAGACACTGCCACACTCCACAGCGCACGTGACTGTTTCTGGGCCAAGCCTGCAAACCCCAAGTGAGCCCTTGTCACTGTGCACCTCCAAGTCTGTGCCGTTGCCAACCTGGCCACGCTCACAGGTGACCATCCTGCTGAGCGCAGGTCCTTGTCATCAACTTCCGGAAGGCAGTGGGGCCCCTTTGGGTCACGCCTGGTCTGTCCCTCTGGTGTCCACACATAGCTCATGTGCGGATTTGTGTGTCTTTAAGTAGGTGCAACACATGGGCATCTTCCTGTCCAAGTCTGTATGTGTGTGTGCCCGAGAAAGATAGTGCCTACGCACATGTGTGTGTACCTGTGTGTGAGAGAGCATGTGGTCAGGTGCATGCACATGGGAGTATAAGTGTGTTTGTGTACAGGGTCATGCACTTGGGTGTGTGTGTGTGTGTGTGACAGAGAGCACGTGTCAGAGGCATGCAGATTGGCATCTCTGTGTGCTTTGTTCATGCACAGGCACCTTTGCAAGGTGGTGGATGGGGAACCGGTCCTGGAGTCCTGAGACTAGGGATACAGAGTGGACTGTGCTTGGCCGCCTGAGGAGGGAAGCGAGGACTACTGTTGGACTCACTGGAGACGGCATGGGGCTGGGCCTCTTGGGGCTGTAGGCACACAGACGGCATGGAATCCAGGCTAGGGGCTTACCCATGCCCGCCAGAAGCACCGGTGCGAACAGCCTCACACAAGGGCTGCTGGAAGGACCATGGCCCCCAGGAAACCCCTAGTCGCATGGCCTCTGCTGGCACATCTCTCTCGGGCCTTCCGTCTCCAGGAACAAGGTCTTCTAGCTCTCTGGAGGGCTGTAGCTGCCAGGTGCCCTCAACTGGGAGGTGACCCTGTGTTTGCTGGCATGCTGGGTGCGAGTCTATTTCTGTGTCTGGAAGGGGTCAACAGACACAGTGCTGCTATGGGCGATGACGGGGCTCGGGCGCCACTATCTGATAGGGGGTGTGTGTCTGCTGGGGAACCACTGGTGCCACAGGAGGTGAGTGGAATAGGGCTACTGCCCAAGGAGGGGACAGGTACTTCAATCGGTCTGCTTGATCCTCACTGCCTAGCTGGATAGGCCTCTCGGTGGCCTCCAAAACGAAGGCCAGCAGCCTTCCCCACCCACAGTTGTAGGGATTAGATTTTCCTCCATTATCACCTTTAGTTGGAGGAGTTTTGTAGGTGACCTTGATCAGACTAAGAAAGTCTGTTTGTAGTCCTAGGTTTCCAAGAGTTTTTAAGATAGTGGTTCTCGAATATTGTCAAATGCTTTTGTGGCATCTATCCAAATGAACATATGGTTTTTCTCCTGTGGTTTCTTCATTGATGAATAATGCTGGTTGAAGATATGTTAATGCATAACCAATCTTTCATTCTTGGGATAGATCTCTTTTGGTCCTAATGCTTTATATATTGCTGGATTAAATTTGCTAACATTTCATTTTTTTGCTTAATGAAGAATAAGTTCTATAGTTTTCTTTTCTTGCAATGTCTTCAACCAGTTTTGGTATTTTGGAAGGCTGGCCTCATAATTATTTGAGAACTGTTTAATCTCCTCTACTTTATGAAAGAATTTGTATGGAATTGGTGATATTTCTCCTTTATGTGTTTCATAGCATTCACTACTTAAGTCACATGGGCCTGTAGTTTTCTGTTCCAAATCTTTGATAGACCTAGGGATATCTAGGGTTTTTACTTTCTTCTTGAGTTAGTTTTGGGCATTTTGGTCATTCAAGGAATTTGTTGATTTCATCTATTTCTGCAAATTTTTTTGGCTTTCCTCTTTTTACATTTATTTATTTATTTTAATCGGAGGCTCATTACTTTAGAATATTGTTCTGGTTTTTGCCATACATTGACATGAATCAGCCATGTGTGTACATGTGTCCCACATTCTGAATCCCACTCCCACTTCCCTCCCTATCCAATTCCTCAGGGTCATCCCGGTGCACCGGCCCTGAGCTCCCTGTCTTATGCATCGAACCTGGACTGACAATCTATTTCTCTTGTGGTAATATATATGTTTCAAAGCTATTGTCTCAAATCATCCCACCCTCACCTTCTCCCAAACAGTCCAAAAGCATATTCTTTATCTCTGTGTGTCTTTTGCTTTCTTGCATATAGGGTCATCGTTACCATCTTTCTAAATTCGATATATGTGCATTATTATACCGTACTGGCATTTTTCTTTGTGACTTACTTCACCCTGTATAAAAGGCTCCAGTTTCATCCACCTCGTTAGAACTGATTCCAATGTGTTCTTTTTAATAGCCATCCAACCGTCTCATCCTCCATCGTCCCCTTATCTTCCTGCCTTCAAACGTTCCCAGCATTAGGGGCTTTGCCAATGAGCCACCTCTTCAAATCAGGTGGCCAAAGTGTTGGAGCTTTCATTTTAAAAGAAATCAGTGAAAACGCATAAATTGGAAAGAAAGAAAGAAATGTGTATTTATTTACAGACAAAATGACTGTCTACGTATGAAGTCCAGTGGGACATAGAAAAGAGCTATTACAATTAATTAGTGAGTATAGCAAGGTTTCAGGGTACACGGATACTCTTGAGAGGACTTGGACTGCAAGGAGAACAGACCAGTCAATCCTAAAGGAAATCAACCCTGAATATTCATTGGACAGACTCAAGCTGATCCTGAAGCTCCTATGCTTTGGCTACCTGATGTGAAGGGCCAACTACCTGGAAGAGACCCTGATGCTGGGGAAGACTGAAGGCAACAGGAGAAGGGGGAGTCAGAGGATGAGATGATTAGATAGCAGAACCCACTCAATGGACATGAATTTGAGCGAATTCCAGGAGATAGTGGACGACAAAGGAGACTGGTATGCTACAGTCCATGGGGGCACAAATAGTTGGCCATGAATTATAGACTGAAAAAACAGCATCATTCAGGTGTTATATGAAAAGTGAAAAGTGCACTTGCTCTGTGGAGTCCAACTCCTTGCAACCCCATGAATTGTAGCCTGCAAGCTCCTCTGTCCAGGATTTCTCCAGGCAAAAATACTGGAGTGGATTGCCATTACCTTCTCCAGAGGATATTCACAACCCAGAGTTTGAACCCAGTCTGCCACACTGCAGGCAGATTCTTTACCATGTGAGCCACCAGGGAAGGCCTCTGGTAATTTGTCTTAACATTTAATATAACTATAAAATGAGAGAATATTCCAATATTAATACCGAATGACAGTATACAACTTTCTTATTCTCCCACTTCTTACATTGTCTTCAATTACGGTGTAGTCCTCAAATATCTGAATCTCAGAACCTCCCCTCCAACTGAAAGACAAATGCAGTATGAGGAAGTGCAGAAGCTAAAAATAAAGTCAGAGACAGCACAAAAGCTCAGTTTTATTTTCTGCAGGTAACAATCACCAAACAACTATGTAGACACTGAGCCCCCCAAAGCAGCACAGACATAAGATGAAGCCCGATCAAAGTACTGCAGAAAGCAATGCCCTGGGGAACGACACCTGAAGCCACGGCACACAGGGTAGGTTTAAACCCCTCTTCTGTGCCGAGAAACGGGGGCCCCATAGTCCTGCAAGGACCACATCACCAGGGAAAGCTGCTCCAGACAGAAGACGATGGAGTTCTGGAGCAGGCCAGGGTCTTCAGCAGTCAATCGGCTAAAAGGGAGGGAAAACGAAATTCAACTTTCTGCCGAGAAGGAGGAAGAGGAGCATGTCCTCCCTCTGTTCCCGCACACCGACAAGCCCAGAGCACCACACTTTTCCTTTAGGCTTAACCCGTCCATTATGGCTCCTCCTGGGCCCAGACTGGCCTTGGCCACCACCCAGCACCCACCACCCTCTCCCCGGCCCTGGACCCCTTTAGAACTCACAGAACCATCATGCGGCCATTAACGTAGAGCTCCTTCCGAATCCGCCCTCGCAATTGAGTACGTGTAGTCAGGAAGTGGCGGGCAAGGTCCGCTTCCGCGTGTGATGAGAAAGGCACACTGAGGCTTCTGGTGGACATATGGTTAAGGCACCATCCGCATTTCTCATTTTGCCTGTACGTCAGGATCCTTGCTCCCTGAGGCCTGCCTTCTCGCACAAGGAGGCCGCCTAGAAAGTCCGGACCTTTCAGCCTATACTCTGAGTACACCCTGGATATCACTGCACAACCCTCTGGATCCCTTCAGGTTGCTTTTCCTCACTACCATCTGCACCACACATTTTGCCTGTACGACAGGCTCCCTGCTCACGGAAACATGCCTTCTACCACAAGGCCACTGCCAGACACCCTGGATATCACTGCCCGACTCTGTGGTTCCTTTCAGGTTGCTTTTCCTCAATATCTTCCACTGGCAGCCAGACCACCCCTGACCCATATCCTCCAGCCCCCCAGAGTACCCTCCTCCTACACTCTAGCACCACTTGCAACCCCCCAAACCACCCCTAGTCCACACCCGGCCCCCTCGGCTGCCTGGCCCACCATGGTTCCTGGAATAGGATACAACTGGAGGATTCGGTTACTCAGAACTGCAGCTCCAGGTGCAGCGCCTTCACCAGGCCCTGGAGCGTGTGATGGCCCCGGGATCTGCGGAATGGCGCCGGCTGCGCCACCTGACTCTCCTGCAGCGCTGGGGCTTCTGGGACCAGCCAGGACACGAGCGCCTCCATGAACTCCACGACTCACGGCGTAACCAGGGCAAGCTGGGTCTCTAGGGTCATCCTGGCCACCAGCGCCACCAGGCTTGCTGCAGCTGCCCTGTGCTGTGCCCGTTGCAAATTCCACGGCACCTGGGTCTTCATCTGCTGGACTGCTGGCTCCTCCACCGTGCGCGTCAGACTCCATCTTGAACCCTCTCCCCCAACCTGCGGAGCGGGAAAGACTGAACCCTCTCTACAGAACCCAAGCATGTACTGAGACCTGCAGCTCAGCATAGGCAGAGCGCCTGCGCACACTCACCCTGGTCCTGCTTCTCGATTGGTTCCCACCGAGCATTCGTTCCCATGATGACTGCAGGCTCTCGGGCAATGGACGCCCCCTGCTGAAATTTCATGCGTTAGTGTGCCGTGTCGCCCCCTTCCGCCTGTGCAGACACACACCCATGTGGTCTGGGTGCTCTAAGTCAGCCCTGCCTTGGCCCGGAGACCTGGTAAACGGCTTAGTGGTGATGCCTCAGGGGGCGTGGGGGAGGGGCGGGGGGCAGCTCCTCAGTCCGCATGCTCAAGCAGACACTGCCACACTTTGCAGCCCACGTGACTGTTTCTGGTCCAAGCCTGCAAACCCCAAGTGAGCCCTGGTCCCTGTGCACCTCCAAGTCTGTGCCGTTGCCAACCTGGCCACCCTCACAGGTGACCATCCTGCTGAGCACAGGTCCTTGCCATGAACTTCTGGAAGGCAGTGGGGCCCCCTTGTGTCACGCCTGGTCTGTCCCTCTGGTGTCCACACGAAGCTCATGTGCGAATTTGTATGTCTCTAAGTAAGTGCAACACATGGGCATCTTCCTGTCCATGTCTGTATGTGTGTGTGCCCGAGAAAGATAGTGCCTATGCACAGGTGCTAGCACATGTGTGTGTACCTGTGTGTGAGAGAGCATGTGGTCAGGTGCATGCACATGGGAGTATAAGTGTGTTTGTGTACAGGGTCATGCACTTGGGTGTGTGTGTGTGTGTGTGTGTGTGTGTGTGTGACAGAGAGCACGTGTCAGAGGCATGCAGATTGGCATCTCTGTGTGCTTTGTTCATGCACAGGTGCCTTTGCAAGGTGGTGGATGGGGAACCGGTCCTGGAGTCCTGAGACTAGGGATGCAGAGTGGACTGTGCTTGGCCGCCTGAGGAGGGAAGCGAGGACTACTGTTGGACTCACTGGAGACGGCATGGGGCTGGGCCTCTTGGGGCTGTAGGCACACAGACGGCATGGAATCCAGGCTAGGGGCTTACCCATGCCCGCCAGAAGCACCGGTGTGAACAGCCTCACACAAGGGCTGCTGGAAGGACCATGGCCCTCAGGAAACCCCTAGTCGCATGGCCTCTGCTGGCACAACTCTCACGGGCCTTCCACCTCCAGGAACAAGGTCTTCTAGCTCTCTGGAGGGCTGTAGCTGCCAGGTGCCCTCAACTGGGAGGTGACCCTGTGTCTGCTGGCATGCTGGGTGCTGGTCTATTTCTGTGTCTGGAAGGGGTCAAGTCAACAGACACAGTGCTGCTGGGGCGATGACGGGGCTCGGGTACCACCATCTGATTGATGGTGTGCATCTGCCGGGGAACCATTGGTGCCACGGGAAGTGAGTGGATCAGGGCCACTGCCCAAGGAGGCGACAGGTACTTCAATCAGTCCACTTGATTCTCACTGCCTGGCTGGATAGGCCTCTCAGTGGCCTCCAAATCGAAGGCCAGCAGCCTTCCCCACCCACAGTTGTAGGGATTAGATTTTCCTCCATTATCACCTTTAGTTGGAGGAGTTTTGTAGGTGACCTTGATCAGATTAAGAAAGTCTGTTTGTAGTCCTAGGTTTCCAAGAGATTTTAAGATAGTGGTTCTCGAATATTGTCAAATGCTTTTGTTGCATCTATCCAAATGATCATGTGGTTTTTCTCCTGTGTTCTTCATATGATGAATAATGCTGGTTGAAGATATGTTAATGCATAACCAATCTTTCATTCTTGGGATAGATCTCTTTTGGTCTTAATGATTTATATATTGCTGGATTAAATTTGCTAACATTTCATTTTTTTGCTTAATGAAGAATAAGTTCTATAGTTTTCTTTTCTTGCAATGCCTTCATCCAGTTTTGGTATTTTGGAAGGCTGGCCTCATAATGATTTGAGAACTGTTTAATCTCCTCTACATTAGGAAAGAATTTGTATGGTTTTGGTGATGTTTCTCCCTTATGTGTTTCATAGCATTCCCTACTTAAGTCACATGGGCCTGGAGTTTTCTGTTCCAAACCCTTGATAGACCTAGGGATATCTAGGGTTTTCACTTTCTTCTTGAGTTCGTTTTGGGAATTTTGGTCATTCAAGGAATTTGTTGATTTCATCTACTTTTGCAAACTTTTTTTAGCTTTCCTCTTTTTACATTTATATATTTAATTGGAGGCTCATTAATTTACAATAGTGTTCTGGTTTTTGCCGTACATTGACATGAATCAGCCATGTGTGTACATGTGTCCCACATTCTGAATCCCACTCCCACTTCCCTCCCTATCCAATTCCTCAGGTCATCCCGGCCCACCGGCCCTGAGTGCCCTGTCTCATGCATCGAACCTGAACTGACGATCAATTTCTCGTGTGGTAATACACATGTTTCAATGCTATTGTCTCAAATCATCCCACCCTCGCCTTCTCCCAAACAGTCCAACAGCCTGTTCTTTATCTCTGTGTCTCCTTTGCTTTCTTGCATATAGGGTCATGGTTACCATCTTTCTAAATTCGATATATATGCATTATTATACCGTATTGGCGTTTTCCTTTGTGACTTACTTCACCCTGTATAAAAGGCTCCAGTTTCATCCACCTCGTTAGAACTGATTCCAATGTGTTCTTTTTAATAGCCATCCAACCATCTCATCCTCCATCGTCCCCTTATCTTCCTGCCTTCAAACGTTCCCAGCATTAGGGGCTTTGCCAATGAGCCACCTCTTCAAATCAGGTGGCCAAAGTGTTGGAGCTTTCATTTTAAAAGAAATCAGTGAAAACGCATAAATTGGAAAGAAAGAAAGAAATGTGTATTTATTTACAGACAAAATGACTGTCTACGTATGAAGTCCAGTGGGACGTAGAAAAGAGCTATTACAATTAATTAGTGAGTATAGCAAGGTTTCAGGGTACACGGATACTCTTGAGAGGACTTGGACTGCAAGGAGAACAGACCAGTCAATCCTAAAGGAAATCAACCCTGAATATTCATTGGACAGACTCAAGCTGATCCTGAAGCTCCTATACTTTGGCTACCTGATGTGAAGGGCCTACTACCTGGAAGAGACCCTGATGCTGGGGAAGACTGAAGGCAACAGGAGAAGGGGGAGTCAGAGGATGAGATGATTAGATAGCAGAACCCACTCAATGGACATGAATTTGAGCGAATTCCAGGAGATAGTGGACAACAAAGGAGACTGGTATGCTACAGTCCATGGGGGCACAAATAGTTGGCCATGAATTATAGACTGAAAAACAGCATCATTCAGGTGTTATATGAAAAGTGAAAAGTGCACTTGCTCTGTGGAGTCCAACTCCTTGCAACCCCATGAATTGTAGCCTGCAAGCTCCTCTGTCCAGGATTTCTCCAGGCAAAAATACTGGAGTGGATTGCCATTACCTTCTCCAGAGGATATTCACAACCCAGAGTTTGAACCCAGTCTGCCACACTGCAGGCAGATTCTTTACCATGTGAGCCACCAGGGAAGGCCTCTGGTAATTTGTCTTAACATTTAATATAACTATAAAATGAGAGAATATTCCAATATTAATACCGAATGACAGTATACAACTTTCTTATTCTCCCACTTCTTACATTGTCTTCAATTACGGTGTAGTCCTCAAATATCTGAATCTCAGAACCTCCCCTCCAACTGAAAGACAAATGCAGTATGAGGAAGTGCAGAAGCTAAAAATAAAGTCAGAGACAGCACAAAAGCTCAGTTTTATTTTCTGCAGGTAACAATCACCAAACAACTATGTAGACACTGAGCCCCCCAAAGCAGCACAGACATAAGATGAAGCCCGATCAAAGTACTGCAGAAAGCAATGCCCTGGGGAATGACACCTGAAGCTACGGCACACAGGGTAGGTTTAAACCCCTCTTCTGTGCCGAGAAACGGGGGCCCCATAGTCCTGCAAGGACCGCATCACCAGGGAAAGCTGCTCCAGACAGAAGACGATGGAGTTCTGGAGCAGGCCAGGGTCTTCAGCAGTCAATCGGCTAAAAGGGAGGGAAAATGAAATTCAACTTTCTGCCGAGAAGGAGGAAGAGGAGCATGTCCTCCCTCTGTTCCCGCACACCGACAAGCCCAGAGCACCACACTTTTCCTTTAGGCTTAACCCGTCCATTATGGCTCCTCCTGGGCCCAGACTGGCCTTGGCCACCACCCAGCACCCACCACCCTCTCCCCGGCCCTGGACCCCTTTAGAACTCACAGAACCATCATGCGGCCATTAACGTAGAGCTCCTTCCGAATCCGCCCTCGCAATTGAGTACGTGTAGTCAGGAAGTGGCGGGCAAGGTCCGCTTCCGCGTGTGATGAGAAAGGCACACTGAGGCTTCTGGTGGACATATGGTTAAGGCACCATCCGCATTTCTCATTTTGCCTGTACGTCAGGATCCTTGCTCCCTGAGGCCTGCCTTCTCGCACAAGGAGGCCGCCTAGAAAGTCCGGACCTTGCAGCCTATACTCTGAGTACACCCTGGATATCACTGCACAACCCTCTGGATCCCTTCAGGTTGCTTTTCCTCACTACCATCTGCACCACACATTTTGCCTGTACGACAGGCTCCCTGCTCACGGAAACATGCCTTCTACCACAAGGCCACTGCCAGACACCCTGGATATCACTGCCCGACTCTGTGGTTCCTTTCAGGTTGCTTTTCCTCAATATCTTCCACTGGCAGCCAGACCACCCCTGACCCATATCCTCCAGCCCCCCAGAGTACCCTCCTCCTACACTCTAGCACCACTTGCAACCCCCCAAACCACCCCTAGTCCACACCCGGCCCCCTCGGCTGCCTGGCCCACCATGGTTCCTGGAATAGGATACAACTGGAGGATTCGGTTACTCAGAACTGCAGCTCCAGGTGCAGCGCCTTCACCAGGCCCTGGAGCGTGTGATGGCCCCGGGATCTGCGGAATGGCGCCGGCTGCGCCACCTGACTCTCCTGCAGCGCTGGGGCTTCTGGGACCAGCCAGGACACGAGCGCCTCCATGAACTCCACGACTCACGGCGTAACCAGGGCAAGCTGGGTCTCTAGGGTCATCCTGGCCACCAGCGCCACCAGGCTTGCTGCAGCTGCCCTGTGCTGTGCCCGTTGCAAATTCCACGGCACCTGGGTCTTCATCTGCTGGACTGCTGGCTCCTCCACCGTGCGCGTCAGACTCCATCTTGAACCCTCTCCCCCAACCTGCGGAGCGGGAAAGACTGAACCCTCTCTACAGAACCCAAGCATGTACTGAGACCTGCAGCTCAGCATAGGCAGAGCGCCTGCGCACACTCACCCTGGTCCTGCTTCTCGATTGGTTCCCACCGAGCATTCGTTCCCATGATGACTGCAGGCTCTCGGGCAATGGACGCCCCCTGCTGAAATTTCATGCGTTAGTGTGCCGTGTCGCCCCCTTCCGCCTGTGCAGACACACACCCATGTGGTCTGGGTGCTCTAAGTCAGCCCTGCCTTGGCCCGGAGACCTGGTAAACGGCTTAGTGGTGATGCCTCAGGGGGCGTGGGGGAGGGGCGGGGGGCAGCTCCTCAGTCCGCATGCTCAAGCAGACACTGCCACACTTTGCAGCCCACGTGACTGTTTCTGGTCCAAGCCTGCAAACCCCAAGTGAGCCCTGGTCCCTGTGCACCTCCAAGTCTGTGCCGTTGCCAACCTGGCCACCCTCACAGGTGACCATCCTGCTGAGCACAGGTCCTTGCCATGAACTTCTGGAAGGCAGTGGGGCCCCCTTGTGTCACGCCTGGTCTGTCCCTCTGGTGTCCACACGAAGCTCATGTGCGAATTTGTATGTCTCTAAGTAAGTGCAACACATGGGCATCTTCCTGTCCATGTCTGTATGTGTGTGTGCCCGAGAAAGATAGTGCCTATGCACAGGTGCTAGCACATGTGTGTGTACCTGTGTGTGAGAGAGCATGTGGTCAGGTGCATGCACATGGGAGTATAAGTGTGTTTGTGTACAGGGTCATGCACTTGGGTGTGTGTGTGTGTGTGTGTGTGTGTGTGTGTGACAGAGAGCACGTGTCAGAGGCATGCAGATTGGCATCTCTGTGTGCTTTGTTCATGCACAGGTGCCTTTGCAAGGTGGTGGATGGGGAACCGGTCCTGGAGTCCTGAGACTAGGGATGCAGAGTGGACTGTGCTTGGCCGCCTGAGGAGGGAAGCGAGGACTACTGTTGGACTCACTGGAGACGGCATGGGGCTGGGCCTCTTGGGGCTGTAGGCACACAGACGGCATGGAATCCAGGCTAGGGGCTTACCCATGCCCGCCAGAAGCACCGGTGTGAACAGCCTCACACAAGGGCTGCTGGAAGGACCATGGCCCTCAGGAAACCCCTAGTCGCATGGCCTCTGCTGGCACAACTCTCACGGGCCTTCCACCTCCAGGAACAAGGTCTTCTAGCTCTCTGGAGGGCTGTAGCTGCCAGGTGCCCTCAACTGGGAGGTGACCCTGTGTCTGCTGGCATGCTGGGTGCTGGTCTATTTCTGTGTCTGGAAGGGGTCAAGTCAACAGACACAGTGCTGCTGGGGGCGATGACGGGGCTCGGGTACCACCATCTGATTGATGGTGTGCATCTGCCGGGGAACCATTGGTGCCACGGGAAGTGAGTGGATCAGGGCCACTGCCCAAGGAGGCGACAGGTACTTCAATCAGTCCACTTGATTCTCACTGCCTGGCTGGATAGGCCTCTCAGTGGCCTCCAAATCGAAGGCCAGCAGCCTTCCCCACCCACAGTTGTAGGGATTAGATTTTCCTCCATTATCACCTTTAGTTGGAGGAGTTTTGTAGGTGACCTTGATCAGATTAAGAAAGTCTGTTTGTAGTCCTAGGTTTCCAAGAGATTTTAAGATAGTGGTTCTCGAATATTGTCAAATGCTTTTGTTGCATCTATCCAAATGATCATGTGGTTTTTCTCCTGTGTTCTTCATATGATGAATAATGCTGGTTGAAGATATGTTAATGCATAACCAATCTTTCATTCTTGGGATAGATCTCTTTTGGTCTTAATGATTTATATATTGCTGGATTAAATTTGCTAACATTTCATTTTTTTGCTTAATGAAGAATAAGTTCTATAGTTTTCTTTTCTTGCAATGCCTTCATCCAGTTTTGGTATTTTGGAAGGCTGGCCTCATAATGATTTGAGAACTGTTTAATCTCCTCTACATTAGGAAAGAATTTGTATGGTTTTGGTGATGTTTCTCCCTTATGTGTTTCATAGCATTCCCTACTTAAGTCACATGGGCCTGGAGTTTTCTGTTCCAAACCCTTGATAGACCTAGGGATATCTAGGGTTTTCACTTTCTTCTTGAGTTCGTTTTGGGAATTTTGGTCATTCAAGGAATTTGTTGATTTCATCTACTTTTGCAAACTTTTTTTAGCTTTCCTCTTTTTACATTTATATATTTAATTGGAGGCTCATTAATTTACAATAGTGTTCTGGTTTTTGCCGTACATTGACATGAATCAGCCATGTGTGTACATGTGTCCCACATTCTGAATCCCACTCCCACTTCCCTCCCTATCCAATTCCTCAGGGTCATCCCGGCCCACCGGCCCTGAGTGCCCTGTCTCATGCATCGAACCTGAACTGACGATCAATTTCTCGTGTGGTAATACACATGTTTCAATGCTATTGTCTCAAATCATCCCACCCTCGCCTTCTCCCAAACAGTCCAACAGCCTGTTCTTTATCTCTGTGTCTCCTTTGCTTTCTTGCATATAGGGTCATGGTTACCATCTTTCTAAATTCGATATATATGCATTATTATACCGTATTGGCGTTTTCCTTTGTGACTTACTTCACCCTGTATAAAAGGCTCCAGTTTCATCCACCTCGTTAGAACTGATTCCAATGTGTTCTTTTTAATAGCCATCCAACCATCTCATCCTCCATCGTCCCCTTATCTTCCTGCCTTCAAACGTTCCCAGCATTAGGGGCTTTGCCAATGAGCCACCTCTTCAAATCAGGTGGCCAAAGTGTTGGAGCTTTCATTTTAAAAGAAATCAGTGAAAACGCATAAATTGGAAAGAAAGAAAGAAATGTGTATTTATTTACAGACAAAATGACTGTCTACGTATGAAGTCCAGTGGGACGTAGAAAAGAGCTATTACAATTAATTAGTGAGTATAGCAAGGTTTCAGGGTACACGGATACTCTTGAGAGGACTTGGACTGCAAGGAGAACAGACCAGTCAATCCTAAAGGAAATCAACCCTGAATATTCATTGGACAGACTCAAGCTGATCCTGAAGCTCCTATACTTTGGCTACCTGATATGAAGGGCCAACTACCTGGAAGAGACCCTGATGCTGGGGAAGACTGAAGGCAACAGGAGAAGGGGGAGACAGAGGATGAGATGGTTAGATAGCATAACCCACTCAATGGACATGAATTTGAGTAAATTCCAGGAGATAGTGGAGGACAAAGGAGACTGGTATGCTACAGTCCATGGGGGCACAAATAGTTGGCCATGAACTATAGACTGAAAAACATCATTCAGGTGTTATATGAAAAGTGAAAAGTGCACTTGCTCTGTGGAGTCCAACTCCTTGCAACCCCATGAATTGTAGCCTGCAAGCTCCCCTTTCCAGGATTTCTCCAGGTAAAAATACTGGAGTGGATTGCCATTACCTTCTCCGGAGGATATTCCCAATCCAGAGATTGAACCTGGTCTACCACACTGCAGGCAGATTCTTTACCATCTGAGCCACCAGGGAAGACGTCTGGTAATTTATCTTAACATTTAATATAACTATAAAATGAGAAAATTTTCCAAAATTAATACCGAATGACAGTATACAACTTTCTTATTCTCCCACTTCTTACATTGTCTTCAATTATGTTGTAGTCCTCGAATACCTGGATCTCAGAACCTCCCCTCCAACTGAAAGACAAATGCAGTATGAGGAAGTGCAGAAGCCAAAAATAAAGTCAGAGACAGCACAAAAGCTTAGTTTTATTTTCTGCAGTTAACAATCACCAAACAAACTATGTAGACACTGAGCCCCCAAAAGCAGCACAGACATGAGATGAAGCCCGATCAAAGTACTGCAGAAAGCAATGCCCTGGGGAATGACACCTGAAGCTACGGCACACAGGGTAGGTTTAAACCCCTCTTCTGTGCCGAGAAACGGGGGCCCCATAGTGCTGCAAGGACCGTATCACCAGGGAAAGCTGCTCCAGACAGAAACCGATGGACCTCTGGAGCAGGCCAGGGTCTTCAGCAGTCAATCGGCTAAAAGGGAGGGAAAATGAAATTCAACTTTCTGCCGAGAAGGAGGAAGAGGAGCATGTCCTCCCTCTGTTCCCGCACACCGACAAGCCCAGAGCACCACACTTTTCCTTTAGGCTTAACCCGTCCATTATGGCTCCTCCTGGGCCCAGACTGGCCTTGGCCACCACCCAGCACCCACCACCCTCTCCCCGGCCCTGGACCCCTTTAGAACTCACAGAACCATCATGCGGCCATTAACGTAGAGCTCCTTCCGAATCCGCCCTCGCAATTGAGTACGTGTAGTCAGGAAGTGGCGGGCAAGGTCCGCTTCCGCGTGTGATGAGAAAGGCACACTGAGGCTTCTGGTGGACATATGGTTAAGGCACCATCCGCATTTCTCATTTTGCCTGTACGTCAGGATCCTTGCTCCCTGAGGCCTGCCTTCTCGCACAAGGAGGCCGCCTAGAAAGTCCGGACCTTGCAGCCTATACTCTGAGTACACCCTGGATATCACTGCACAACCCTCTGGATCCCTTCAGGTTGCTTTTCCTCACTACCATCCGCACTACACATTTTGCCTGTACGACAGGCTCCCTGCTCACGGAAACATGCCTTCTACCACAAGGCCACTGCCAGACACCCTGGATATCACTGCCCGACTCTGTGGTTCCTTTCAGGTTGCTTTTCCTCAATATCTTCCACTGGCAGCCAGACCACCCCTGACCCATATCCTCCAGCCCCCCAGAGTACCCTCCTCCTACACTTTAGAACCACTTGCAACCCCCCAAACCACCCCTAGTCCACACCCGGCCCCCTCGGCTGCCTGACCCACCATGGTTCCTGGAATAGGATACAACTGGAGGATTCGGTTACTCAGAACTGCAGCTCCAGGTGCAGCGCCTTCACCAGGCCCTGGAGCGTGTGATGGCCCCGGGATCTGCGGAATGGCGCCGGCTGCGCCACCTGACTCTCCTGCAGCGCTGGGGCTTCTGGGACCAGCCAGGACACGAGCGCCTCCATGAACTCCACGACTCACAGAGGAATCAGGGCAAGCTGGGTCTCTAGGGTCATCCTGGCCACCAGCGCCACCCGGCTCGCTGCAGCTGCCCTGTGCTGTGCCCGTTGCAAATTCCACGGCACCTGGGTCTTCATCTGCTGGCCTGCTGGCTCCTCCACTCTGCGTGTCGGACTCCATCTTGAACCCTCTCCCCCAACCTGTGGAGTGGGAAGGACTGAACCCCCCCTACAGAACCCAGGCGTGTACTGCGACCTGCAGCTCAGCATAGGCAGAGCGCCTGCGCACACTCAGCCTGGTCCTGCCCCTCGATTGGTTCCCACCGAACAGTTGTTCCCGCGATGACTGCAGGCTCTCGGGCAATGGACGCCCCCTGCTGAAATTTCATGTGTTAGTGTGCCGTGTCACCCCCTTCCGCTTGTGCGGACACACACCCATGTGGTCTGGGTGCTCTAAGTCAGCCCTGCCTTGGCCCGGAGACCTGGTAAACGGCTTAGTGGTGATGCCTCTCGGGGCATGGGGGTGGGGGGTGGGGGGTGGGCAGCTCCTCAGTCCGCATGCTCAAGCAGACACTGCCACACTCCACAGCGCACGTGACTGTTTCTGGGCCAAGCCTGCAAACCCCAAGTGAGCCCTTGTCACTGTGCACCTCCAAGTCTGTGCCGTTGCCAACCTGGCCACGCTCACAGGTGACCATCCTGCTGAGCGCAGGTCCTTGTCATCAACTTCCGGAAGGCAGTGGGGCCCCTTTGGGTCACGCCTGGTCTGTCCCTCTGGTGTCCACACATAGCTCATGTGCGGATTTGTGTGTCTTTAAGTAGGTGCAACACATGGGCATCTTCCTGTCCAAGTCTGTATGTGTGTGTGCCCGAGAAAGATAGTGCCTACGCACATGTGTGTGTACCTGTGTGTGAGAGAGCATGTGGTCAGGTGCATGCACATGGGAGTATAAGTGTGTTTGTGTACAGGGTCATGCACTTGGGTGTGTGTGTGTGTGTGTGACAGAGAGCACGTGTCAGAGGCATGCAGATTGGCATCTCTGTGTGCTTTGTTCATGCACAGGCACCTTTGCAAGGTGGTGGATGGGGAACCGGTCCTGGAGTCCTGAGACTAGGGATACAGAGTGGACTGTGCTTGGCCGCCTGAGGAGGGAAGCGAGGACTACTGTTGGACTCACTGGAGACGGCATGGGGCTGGGCCTCTTGGGGCTGTAGGCACACAGACGGCATGGAATCCAGGCTAGGGGCTTACCCATGCCCGCCAGAAGCACCGGTGCGAACAGCCTCACACAAGGGCTGCTGGAAGGACCATGGCCCCCAGGAAACCCCTAGTCGCATGGCCTCTGCTGGCACATCTCTCTCGGGCCTTCCGTCTCCAGGAACAAGGTCTTCTAGCTCTCTGGAGGGCTGTAGCTGCCAGGTGCCCTCAACTGGGAGGTGACCCTGTGTTTGCTGGCATGCTGGGTGCGAGTCTATTTCTGTGTCTGGAAGGGGTCAACAGACACAGTGCTGCTATGGGCGATGACGGGGCTCGGGCGCCACTATCTGATAGGGGGTGTGTGTCTGCTGGGGAACCACTGGTGCCACAGGAGGTGAGTGGAATAGGGCTACTGCCCAAGGAGGGGACAGGTACTTCAATCGGTCTGCTTGATCCTCACTGCCTAGCTGGATAGGCCTCTCGGTGGCCTCCAAAACGAAGGCCAGCAGCCTTCCCCACCCACAGTTGTAGGGATTAGATTTTCCTCCATTATCACCTTTAGTTGGAGGAGTTTTGTAGGTGACCTTGATCAGACTAAGAAAGTCTGTTTGTAGTCCTAGGTTTCCAAGAGTTTTTAAGATAGTGGTTCTCGAATATTGTCAAATGCTTTTGTGGCATCTATCCAAATGAACATATGGTTTTTCTCCTGTGGTTTCTTCATTGATGAATAATGCTGGTTGAAGATATGTTAATGCATAACCAATCTTTCATTCTTGGGATAGATCTCTTTTGGTCCTAATGCTTTATATATTGCTGGATTAAATTTGCTAACATTTCATTTTTTTGCTTAATGAAGAATAAGTTCTATAGTTTTCTTTTCTTGCAATGTCTTCAACCAGTTTTGGTATTTTGGAAGGCTGGCCTCATAATTATTTGAGAACTGTTTAATCTCCTCTACTTTATGAAAGAATTTGTATGGAATTGGTGATATTTCTCCTTTATGTGTTTCATAGCATTCACTACTTAAGTCACATGGGCCTGTAGTTTTCTGTTCCAAATCTTTGATAGACCTAGGGATATCTAGGGTTTTTACTTTCTTCTTGAGTTAGTTTTGGGCATTTTGGTCATTCAAGGAATTTGTTGATTTCATCTATTTCTGCAAATTTTTTTGGCTTTCCTCTTTTTACATTTATTTATTTATTTTAATCGGAGGCTCATTACTTTAGAATATTGTTCTGGTTTTTGCCATACATTGACATGAATCAGCCATGTGTGTACATGTGTCCCACATTCTGAATCCCACTCCCACTTCCCTCCCTATCCAATTCCTCAGGGTCATCCCGGTGCACCGGCCCTGAGCTCCCTGTCTTATGCATCGAACCTGGACTGACAATCTATTTCTCTTGTGGTAATATATATGTTTCAAAGCTATTGTCTCAAATCATCCCACCCTCACCTTCTCCCAAACAGTCCAAAAGCATATTCTTTATCTCTGTGTGTCTTTTGCTTTCTTGCATATAGGGTCATCGTTACCATCTTTCTAAATTCGATATATGTGCATTATTATACCGTACTGGCATTTTTCTTTGTGACTTACTTCACCCTGTATAAAAGGCTCCAGTTTCATCCACCTCGTTAGAACTGATTCCAATGTGTTCTTTTTAATAGCCATCCAACCGTCTCATCCTCCATCGTCCCCTTATCTTCCTGCCTTCAAACGTTCCCAGCATTAGGGGCTTTGCCAATGAGCCACCTCTTCAAATCAGGTGGCCAAAGTGTTGGAGCTTTCATTTTAAAAGAAATCAGTGAAAACGCATAAATTGGAAAGAAAGAAAGAAATGTGTATTTATTTACAGACAAAATGACTGTCTACGTATGAAGTCCAGTGGGACATAGAAAAGAGCTATTACAATTAATTAGTGAGTATAGCAAGGTTTCAGGGTACACGGATACTCTTGAGAGGACTTGGACTGCAAGGAGAACAGACCAGTCAATCCTAAAGGAAATCAACCCTGAATATTCATTGGACAGACTCAAGCTGATCCTGAAGCTCCTATGCTTTGGCTACCTGATGTGAAGGGCCAACTACCTGGAAGAGACCCTGATGCTGGGGAAGACTGAAGGCAACAGGAGAAGGGGGAGTCAGAGGATGAGATGATTAGATAGCAGAACCCACTCAATGGACATGAATTTGAGCGAATTCCAGGAGATAGTGGACGACAAAGGAGACTGGTATGCTACAGTCCATGGGGGCACAAATAGTTGGCCATGAATTATAGACTGAAAAACAGCATCATTCAGGTGTTATATGAAAAGTGAAAAGTGCACTTGCTCTGTGGAGTCCAACTCCTTGCAACCCCATGAATTGTAGCCTGCAAGCTCCTCTGTCCAGGATTTCTCCAGGCAAAAATACTGGAGTGGATTGCCATTACCTTCTCCAGAGGATATTCACAACCCAGAGTTTGAACCCAGTCTGCCACACTGCAGGCAGATTCTTTACCATGTGAGCCACCAGGGAAGGCCTCTGGTAATTTGTCTTAACATTTAATATAACTATAAAATGAGAGAATATTCCAATATTAATACCGAATGACAGTATACAACTTTCTTATTCTCCCACTTCTTACATTGTCTTCAATTACGGTGTAGTCCTCAAATATCTGAATCTCAGAACCTCCCCTCCAACTGAAAGACAAATGCAGTATGAGGAAGTGCAGAAGCTAAAAATAAAGTCAGAGACAGCACAAAAGCTCAGTTTTATTTTCTGCAGGTAACAATCACCAAACAACTATGTAGACACTGAGCCCCCCAAAGCAGCACAGACATAAGATGAAGCCCGATCAAAGTACTGCAGAAAGCAATGCCCTGGGGAACGACACCTGAAGCCACGGCACACAGGGTAGGTTTAAACCCCTCTTCTGTGCCGAGAAACGGGGGCCCCATAGTCCTGCAAGGACCACATCACCAGGGAAAGCTGCTCCAGACAGAAGACGATGGAGTTCTGGAGCAGGCCAGGGTCTTCAGCAGTCAATCGGCTAAAAGGGAGGGAAAACGAAATTCAACTTTCTGCCGAGAAGGAGGAAGAGGAGCATGTCCTCCCTCTGTTCCCGCACACCGACAAGCCCAGAGCACCACACTTTTCCTTTAGGCTTAACCCGTCCATTATGGCTCCTCCTGGGCCCAGACTGGCCTTGGCCACCACCCAGCACCCACCACCCTCTCCCCGGCCCTGGACCCCTTTAGAACTCACAGAACCATCATGCGGCCATTAACGTAGAGCTCCTTCCGAATCCGCCCTCGCAATTGAGTACGTGTAGTCAGGAAGTGGCGGGCAAGGTCCGCTTCCGCGTGTGATGAGAAAGGCACACTGAGGCTTCTGGTGGACATATGGTTAAGGCACCATCCGCATTTCTCATTTTGCCTGTACGTCAGGATCCTTGCTCCCTGAGGCCTGCCTTCTCGCACAAGGAGGCCGCCTAGAAAGTCCGGACCTTGCAGCCTATACTCTGAGTACACCCTGGATATCACTGCACAACCCTCTGGATCCCTTCAGGTTGCTTTTCCTCACTACCATCTGCACCACACATTTTGCCTGTACGACAGGCTCCCTGCTCACGGAAACATGCCTTCTACCACAAGGCCACTGCCAGACACCCTGGATATCACTGCCCGACTCTGTGGTTCCTTTCAGGTTGCTTTTCCTCAATATCTTCCACTGGCAGCCAGACCACCCCTGACCCATATCCTCCAGCCCCCCAGAGTACCCTCCTCCTACACTCTAGAACCACTTGCAACCCCCCAAACCACCCCTAGTCCACACCCGGCCCCCTCGGCTGCCTGGCCCACCATGGTTCCTGGAATAGGATACAACTGGAGGATTCGGTTACTCAGAACTGCAGCTCCAGGTGCAGCGCCTTCACCAGGCCCTGGAGCGTGTGATGGCCCCGGGATCTGCGGAATGGCGCCGGCTGCGCCACCTGACTCTCCTGCAGCGCTGGGGCTTCTGGGACCAGCCAGGACACGAGCGCCTCCATGAACTCCACGACTCACGGCGTAACCAGGGCAAGCTGGGTCTCTAGGGTCATCCTGGCCACCAGCGCCACCAGGCTTGCTGCAGCTGCCCTGTGCTGTGCCCGTTGCAAATTCCACGGCACCTGGGTCTTCATCTGCTGGACTGCTGGCTCCTCCACCGTGCGCGTCAGACTCCATCTTGAACCCTCTCCCCCAACCTGCGGAGCGGGAAAGACTGAACCCTCTCTACAGAACCCAAGCATGTACTGAGACCTGCAGCTCAGCATAGGCAGAGCGCCTGCGCACACTCACCCTGGTCCTGCTTCTCGATTGGTTCCCACCGAGCATTCGTTCCCATGATGACTGCAGGCTCTCGGGCAATGGACGCCCCCTGCTGAAATTTCATGCGTTAGTGTGCCGTGTCGCCCCCTTCCGCCTGTGCAGACACACACCCATGTGGTCTGGGTGCTCTAAGTCAGCCCTGCCTTGGCCCGGAGACCTGGTAAACGGCTTAGTGGTGATGCCTCAGGGGGCGTGGGGGAGGGGCGGGGGGCAGCTCCTCAGTCCGCATGCTCAAGCAGACACTGCCACACTTTGCAGCCCACGTGACTGTTTCTGGTCCAAGCCTGCAAACCCCAAGTGAGCCCTGGTCCCTGTGCACCTCCAAGTCTGTGCCGTTGCCAACCTGGCCACCCTCACAGGTGACCATCCTGCTGAGCACAGGTCCTTGCCATGAACTTCTGGAAGGCAGTGGGGCCCCCTTGTGTCACGCCTGGTCTGTCCCTCTGGTGTCCACACGAAGCTCATGTGCGAATTTGTATGTCTCTAAGTAAGTGCAACACATGGGCATCTTCCTGTCCATGTCTGTATGTGTGTGTGCCCGAGAAAGATAGTGCCTATGCACAGGTGCTAGCACATGTGTGTGTACCTGTGTGTGAGAGAGCATGTGGTCAGGTGCATGCACATGGGAGTATAAGTGTGTTTGTGTACAGGGTCATGCACTTGGGTGTGTGTGTGTGTGTGTGTGTGTGTGTGTGTGTGACAGAGAGCACGTGTCAGAGGCATGCAGATTGGCATCTCTGTGTGCTTTGTTCATGCACAGGTGCCTTTGCAAGGTGGTGGATGGGGAACCGGTCCTGGAGTCCTGAGACTAGGGATGCAGAGTGGACTGTGCTTGGCCGCCTGAGGAGGGAAGCGAGGACTACTGTTGGACTCACTGGAGACGGCATGGGGCTGGGCCTCTTGGGGCTGTAGGCACACAGACGGCATGGAATCCAGGCTAGGGGCTTACCCATGCCCGCCAGAAGCACCGGTGTGAACAGCCTCACACAAGGGCTGCTGGAAGGACCATGGCCCTCAGGAAACCCCTAGTCGCATGGCCTCTGCTGGCACAACTCTCACGGGCCTTCCACCTCCAGGAACAAGGTCTTCTAGCTCTCTGGAGGGCTGTAGCTGCCAGGTGCCCTCAACTGGGAGGTGACCCTGTGTCTGCTGGCATGCTGGGTGCTGGTCTATTTCTGTGTCTGGAAGGGGTCAAGTCAACAGACACAGTGCTGCTGGGGGCGATGACGGGGCTCGGGTACCACCATCTGATTGATGGTGTGCATCTGCCGGGGAACCATTGGTGCCACGGGAAGTGAGTGGATCAGGGCCACTGCCCAAGGAGGCGACAGGTACTTCAATCAGTCCACTTGATTCTCACTGCCTGGCTGGATAGGCCTCTCAGTGGCCTCCAAATCGAAGGCCAGCAGCCTTCCCCACCCACAGTTGTAGGGATTAGATTTTCCTCCATTATCACCTTTAGTTGGAGGAGTTTTGTAGGTGACCTTGATCAGATTAAGAAAGTCTGTTTGTAGTCCTAGGTTTCCAAGAGATTTTAAGATAGTGGTTCTCGAATATTGTCAAATGCTTTTGTTGCATCTATCCAAATGATCATGTGGTTTTTCTCCTGTGTTCTTCATATGATGAATAATGCTGGTTGAAGATATGTTAATGCATAACCAATCTTTCATTCTTGGGATAGATCTCTTTTGGTCTTAATGATTTATATATTGCTGGATTAAATTTGCTAACATTTCATTTTTTTGCTTAATGAAGAATAAGTTCTATAGTTTTCTTTTCTTGCAATGCCTTCATCCAGTTTTGGTATTTTGGAAGGCTGGCCTCATAATGATTTGAGAACTGTTTAATCTCCTCTACATTAGGAAAGAATTTGTATGGTTTTGGTGATGTTTCTCCCTTATGTGTTTCATAGCATTCCCTACTTAAGTCACATGGGCCTGGAGTTTTCTGTTCCAAACCCTTGATAGACCTAGGGATATCTAGGGTTTTCACTTTCTTCTTGAGTTCGTTTTGGGAATTTTGGTCATTCAAGGAATTTGTTGATTTCATCTACTTTTGCAAACTTTTTTTAGCTTTCCTCTTTTTACATTTATATATTTAATTGGAGGCTCATTAATTTACAATAGTGTTCTGGTTTTTGCCGTACATTGACATGAATCAGCCATGTGTGTACATGTGTCCCACATTCTGAATCCCACTCCCACTTCCCTCCCTATCCAATTCCTCAGGGTCATCCCGGCCCACCGGCCCTGAGTGCCCTGTCTCATGCATCGAACCTGAACTGACGATCAATTTCTCGTGTGGTAATACACATGTTTCAATGCTATTGTCTCAAATCATCCCACCCTCGCCTTCTCCCAAACAGTCCAACAGCCTGTTCTTTATCTCTGTGTCTCCTTTGCTTTCTTGCATATAGGGTCATGGTTACCATCTTTCTAAATTCGATATATATGCATTATTATACCGTATTGGCGTTTTTCTTTGTGACTTACTTCACCCTGTATAAAAGGCTCCAGTTTCATCCACCTCGTTAGAACTGATTCCAATGTGTTCTTTTTAATAGCCATCCAACCATCTCATCCTCCATCGTCCCCTTATCTTCCTGCCTTCAAACGTTCCCAGCATTAGGGGCTTTGCCAATGAGCCACCTCTTCAAATCAGGTGGCCAAAGTGTTGGAGCTTTCATTTTAAAAGAAATCAGTGAAAACGCATAAATTGGAAAGAAAGAAAGAAATGTGTATTTATTTACAGACAAAATGACTGTCTACGTATGAAGTCCAGTGGGACGTAGAAAAGAGCTATTACAATTAATTAGTGAGTATAGCAAGGTTTCAGGGTACACGGATACTCTTGAGAGGACTTGGACTGCAAGGAGAACAGACCAGTCAATCCTAAAGGAAATCAACCCTGAATATTCATTGGACAGACTCAAGCTGATCCTGAAGCTCCTATACTTTGGCTACCTGATATGAAGGGCCAACTACCTGGAAGAGACCCTGATGCTGGGGAAGACTGAAGGCAACAGGAGAAGGGGGAGACAGAGGATGAGATGGTTAGATAGCATAACCCACTCAATGGACATGAATTTGAGTAAATTCCAGGAGATAGTGGAGGACAAAGGAGACTGGTATGCTACAGTCCATGGGGGCACAAATAGTTGGCCATGAACTATAGACTGAAAAACATCATTCAGGTGTTATATGAAAAGTGAAAAGTGCACTTGCTCTGTGGAGTCCAACTCCTTGCAACCCCATGAATTGTAGCCTGCAAGCTCCCCTTTCCAGGATTTCTCCAGGTAAAAATACTGGAGTGGATTGCCATTACCTTCTCCGGAGGATATTCCCAATCCAGAGATTGAACCTGGTCTACCACACTGCAGGCAGATTCTTTACCATCTGAGCCACCAGGGAAGACGTCTGGTAATTTATCTTAACATTTAATATAACTATAAAATGAGAAAATTTTCCAAAATTAATACCGAATGACAGTATACAACTTTCTTATTCTCCCACTTCTTACATTGTCTTCAATTATGTTGTAGTCCTCGAATACCTGGATCTCAGAACCTCCCCTCCAACTGAAAGACAAATGCAGTATGAGGAAGTGCAGAAGCCAAAAATAAAGTCAGAGACAGCACAAAAGCTTAGTTTTATTTTCTGCAGTTAACAATCACCAAACAAACTATGTAGACACTGAGCCCCCAAAAGCAGCACAGACATGAGATGAAGCCCGATCAAAGTACTGCAGAAAGCAATGCCCTGGGGAACGACACCTGAAGCTACGGCACACAGGGTAGGTTTAAACCCCTCTTCTGTGCCGAGAAACGGGGGCCCCATAGTGCTGCAAGGACCGTATCACCAGGGAAAGCTGCTCCAGACAGAAACCGATGGACCTCTGGAGCAGGCCAGGGTCTTCAGCAGTCAATCGGCTAAAAGGGAGGGAAAATGAAATTCAACTTTCTGCCGAGAAGGAGGAAGAGGAGCATGTCCTCCCTCTGTTCCCGCACACCGACAAGCCCAGAGCACCACACTTTTCCTTTAGGCTTAACCCGTCCATTATGGCTCCTCCTGGGCCCAGACTGGCCTTGGCCACCACCCAGCACCCACCACCCTCTCCCCGGCCCTGGACCCCTTTAGAACTCACAGAACCATCATGCGGCCATTAACGTAGAGCTCCTTCCGAATCCGCCCTCGCAATTGAGTACGTGTAGTCAGGAAGTGGCGGGCAAGGTCCGCTTCCGCGTGTGATGAGAAAGGCACACTGAGGCTTCTGGTGGACATATGGTTAAGGCACCATCCGCATTTCTCATTTTGCCTGTACGTCAGGATCCTTGCTCCCTGAGGCCTGCCTTCTCGCACAAGGAGGCCGCCTAGAAAGTCCGGACCTTGCAGCCTATACTCTGAGTACACCCTGGATATCACTGCACAACCCTCTGGATCCCTTCAGGTTGCTTTTCCTCACTACCATCCGCACTACACATTTTGCCTGTACGACAGGCTCCCTGCTCACGGAAACATGCCTTCTACCACAAGGCCACTGCCAGACACCCTGGATATCACTGCCCGACTCTGTGGTTCCTTTCAGGTTGCTTTTCCTCAATATCTTCCACTGGCAGCCAGACCACCCCTGACCCATATCCTCCAGCCCCCCAGAGTACCCTCCTCCTACACTCTAGAACCACTTGCAACCCCCCAAACCACCCCTAGTCCACACCCGGCCCCCTCGGCTGCCTGGCCCACCATGGTTCCTGGAATAGGATACAACTGGAGGATTCGGTTACTCAGAACTGCAGCTCCAGGTGCAGCGCCTTCACCAGGCCCTGGAGCGTGTGATGGCCCCGGGATCTGCGGAATGGCGCCGGCTGCGCCACCTGACTCTCCTGCAGCGCTGGGGCTTCTGGGACCAGCCAGGACACGAGCGCCTCCATGAACTCCACGACTCACAGAGGAATCAGGGCAAGCTGGGTCTCTAGGGTCATCCTGGCCACCAGCGCCACCCGGCTCGCTGCAGCTGCCCTGTGCTGTGCCCGTTGCAAATTCCACGGCACCTGGGTCTTCATCTGCTGGCCGTCTGGCTCCTCCACTGTGCGTGTCGGACTCCATCTTGAACCCTCTCCCCCAACCTGTGGAGTGGGAAGGACTGAACCCCCCCTACAGAACCCAGGCGTGTACTGCGACCTGCAGCTCAGCATAGGCAGAGCGCCTGCGCACACTCAGCCTGGTCCTGCCCCTCGATTGGTTCCCACCGAACAGTTGTTCCCGCGATGACTGCAGGCTCTCGGGCAATGGACGCCCCCTGCTGAAATTTCATGTGTTAGTGTGCCGTGTCACCCCCTTCCGCTTGTGCGGACACACACCCATGTGGTCTGGGTGCTCTAAGTCAGCCCTGCCTTGGCCCGGAGACCTGGTAAACGGCTTAGTGGTGATGCCTCTCGGGGCATGGGGGTGGGGGGTGGGGGGTGGGCAGCTCCTCAGTCCGCATGCTCAAGCAGACACTGCCACACTCCACAGCGCACGTGACTGTTTCTGGGCCAAGCCTGCAAACCCCAAGTGAGCCCTTGTCACTGTGCACCTCCAAGTCTGTGCCGTTGCCAACCTGGCCACGCTCACAGGTGACCATCCTGCTGAGCGCAGGTCCTTGTCATCAACTTCCGGAAGGCAGTGGGGCCCCTTTGGGTCACGCCTGGTCTGTCCCTCTGGTGTCCACACATAGCTCATGTGCGGATTTGTGTGTCTTTAAGTAGGTGCAACACATGGGCATCTTCCTGTCCAAGTCTGTATGTGTGTGTGCCCGAGAAAGATAGTGCCTACGCACATGTGTGTGTACCTGTGTGTGAGAGAGCATGTGGTCAGGTGCATGCACATGGGAGTATAAGTGTGTTTGTGTACAGGGTCATGCACTTGGGTGTGTGTGTGTGTGTGTGACAGAGAGCACGTGTCAGAGGCATGCAGATTGGCATCTCTGTGTGCTTTGTTCATGCACAGGCACCTTTGCAAGGTGGTGGATGGGGAACCGGTCCTGGAGTCCTGAGACTAGGGATACAGAGTGGACTGTGCTTGGCCGCCTGAGGAGGGAAGCGAGGACTACTGTTGGACTCACTGGAGACGGCATGGGGCTGGGCCTCTTGGGGCTGTAGGCACACAGACGGCATGGAATCCAGGCTAGGGGCTTACCCATGCCCGCCAGAAGCACCGGTGCGAACAGCCTCACACAAGGGCTGCTGGAAGGACCATGGCCCCCAGGAAACCCCTAGTCGCATGGCCTCTGCTGGCACATCTCTCTCGGGCCTTCCGTCTCCAGGAACAAGGTCTTCTAGCTCTCTGGAGGGCTGTAGCTGCCAGGTGCCCTCAACTGGGAGGTGACCCTGTGTTTGCTGGCATGCTGGGTGCGAGTCTATTTCTGTGTCTGGAAGGGGTCAACAGACACAGTGCTGCTATGGGCGATGACGGGGCTCGGGCGCCACTATCTGATAGGGGGTGTGTGTCTGCTGGGGAACCACTGGTGCCACAGGAGGTGAGTGGAATAGGGCTACTGCCCAAGGAGGGGACAGGTACTTCAATCGGTCTGCTTGATCCTCACTGCCTAGCTGGATAGGCCTCTCGGTGGCCTCCAAAACGAAGGCCAGCAGCCTTCCCCACCCACAGTTGTAGGGATTAGATTTTCCTCCATTATCACCTTTAGTTGGAGGAGTTTTGTAGGTGACCTTGATCAGACTAAGAAAGTCTGTTTGTAGTCCTAGGTTTCCAAGAGTTTTTAAGATAGTGGTTCTCGAATATTGTCAAATGCTTTTGTGGCATCTATCCAAATGAACATATGGTTTTTCTCCTGTGGTTTCTTCATTGATGAATAATGCTGGTTGAAGATATGTTAATGCATAACCAATCTTTCATTCTTGGGATAGATCTCTTTTGGTCCTAATGCTTTATATATTGCTGGATTAAATTTGCTAACATTTCATTTTTTTGCTTAATGAAGAATAAGTTCTATAGTTTTCTTTTCTTGCAATGTCTTCAACCAGTTTTGGTATTTTGGAAGGCTGGCCTCATAATTATTTGAGAACTGTTTAATCTCCTCTACTTTATGAAAGAATTTGTATGGAATTGGTGATATTTCTCCTTTATGTGTTTCATAGCATTCACTACTTAAGTCACATGGGCCTGTAGTTTTCTGTTCCAAATCTTTGATAGACCTAGGGATATCTAGGGTTTTTACTTTCTTCTTGAGTTAGTTTTGGGCATTTTGGTCATTCAAGGAATTTGTTGATTTCATCTATTTCTGCAAATTTTTTTGGCTTTCCTCTTTTTACATTTATTTATTTATTTTAATCGGAGGCTCATTACTTTAGAATATTGTTCTGGTTTTTGCCATACATTGACATGAATCAGCCATGTGTGTACATGTGTCCCACATTCTGAATCCCACTCCCACTTCCCTCCCTATCCAATTCCTCAGGGTCATCCCGGTGCACCGGCCCTGAGCTCCCTGTCTTATGCATCGAACCTGGACTGACAATCTATTTCTCTTGTGGTAATATATATGTTTCAAAGCTATTGTCTCAAATCATCCCACCCTCACCTTCTCCCAAACAGTCCAAAAGCATATTCTTTATCTCTGTGTGTCTTTTGCTTTCTTGCATATAGGGTCATCGTTACCATCTTTCTAAATTCGATATATGTGCATTATTATACCGTACTGGCATTTTTCTTTGTGACTTACTTCACCCTGTATAAAAGGCTCCAGTTTCATCCACCTCGTTAGAACTGATTCCAATGTGTTCTTTTTAATAGCCATCCAACCGTCTCATCCTCCATCGTCCCCTTATCTTCCTGCCTTCAAACGTTCCCAGCATTAGGGGCTTTGCCAATGAGCCACCTCTTCAAATCAGGTGGCCAAAGTGTTGGAGCTTTCATTTTAAAAGAAATCAGTGAAAACGCATAAATTGGAAAGAAAGAAAGAAATGTGTATTTATTTACAGACAAAATGACTGTCTACGTATGAAGTCCAGTGGGACATAGAAAAGAGCTATTACAATTAATTAGTGAGTATAGCAAGGTTTCAGGGTACACGGATACTCTTGAGAGGACTTGGACTGCAAGGAGAACAGACCAGTCAATCCTAAAGGAAATCAACCCTGAATATTCATTGGACAGACTCAAGCTGATCCTGAAGCTCCTATACTTTGGCTACCTGATGTGAAGGGCCAACTACCTGGAAGAGACCCTGATGCTGGGGAAGACTGAAGGCAACAGGAGAAGGGGGAGTCAGAGGATGAGATGATTAGATAGCAGAACCCACTCAATGGACATGAATTTGAGCGAATTCCAGGAGATAGTGGACGACAAAGGAGACTGGTATGCTACAGTCCATGGGGGCACAAATAGTTGGCCATGAATTATAGACTGAAAAACAGCATCATTCAGGTGTTATATGAAAAGTGAAAAGTGCACTTGCTCTGTGGAGTCCAACTCCTTGCAACCCCATGAATTGTAGCCTGCAAGCTCCTCTGTCCAGGATTTCTCCAGGCAAAAATACTGGAGTGGATTGCCATTACCTTCTCCAGAGGATATTCACAACCCAGAGTTTGAACCCAGTCTGCCACACTGCAGGCAGATTCTTTACCATGTGAGCCACCAGGGAAGGCCTCTGGTAATTTGTCTTAACATTTAATATAACTATAAAATGAGAGAATATTCCAATATTAATACCGAATGACAGTATACAACTTTCTTATTCTCCCACTTCTTACATTGTCTTCAATTACGGTGTAGTCCTCAAATATCTGAATCTCAGAACCTCCCCTCCAACTGAAAGACAAATGCAGTATGAGGAAGTGCAGAAGCTAAAAATAAAGTCAGAGACAGCACAAAAGCTCAGTTTTATTTTCTGCAGGTAACAATCACCAAACAACTATGTAGACACTGAGCCCCCCAAAGCAGCACAGACATAAGATGAAGCCCGATCAAAGTACTGCAGAAAGCAATGCCCTGGGGAACGACACCTGAAGCTACGGCACACAGGGTAGGTTTAAACCCCTCTTCTGTGCCGAGAAACGGGGGCCCCATAGTCCTGCAAGGACCGCATCACCAGGGAAAGCTGCTCCAGACAGAAGACGATGGAGTTCTGGAGCAGGCCAGGGTCTTCAGCAGTCAATCGGCTAAAAGGGAGGGAAAATGAAATTCAACTTTCTGCCGAGAAGGAGGAAGAGGAGCATGTCCTCCCTCTGTTCCCGCACACCGACAAGCCCAGAGCACCACACTTTTCCTTTAGGCTTAACCCGTCCATTATGGCTCCTCCTGGGCCCAGACTGGCCTTGGCCACCACCCAGCACCCACCACCCTCTCCCCGGCCCTGGACCCCTTTAGAACTCACAGAACCATCATGCGGCCATTAACGTAGAGCTCCTTCCGAATCCGCCCTCGCAATTGAGTACGTGTAGTCAGGAAGTGGCGGGCAAGGTCCGCTTCCGCGTGTGATGAGAAAGGCACACTGAGGCTTCTGGTGGACATATGGTTAAGGCACCATCCGCATTTCTCATTTTGCCTGTACGTCAGGATCCTTGCTCCCTGAGGCCTGCCTTCTCGCACAAGGAGGCCGCCTAGAAAGTCCGGACCTTGCAGCCTATACTCTGAGTACACCCTGGATATCACTGCACAACCCTCTGGATCCCTTCAGGTTGCTTTTCCTCACTACCATCTGCACCACACATTTTGCCTGTACGACAGGCTCCCTGCTCACGGAAACATGCCTTCTACCACAAGGCCACTGCCAGACACCCTGGATATCACTGCCCGACTCTGTGGTTCCTTTCAGGTTGCTTTTCCTCAATATCTTCCACTGGCAGCCAGACCACCCCTGACCCATATCCTCCAGCCCCCTAGAGTACCCTCCTCCTACACTCTAGCACCACTTGCAACCCCCCAAACCACCCCTAGTCCACACCCGGCCCCCTCGGCTGCCTGGCCCACCATGGTTCCTGGAATAGGATACAACTGGAGGATTCGGTTACTCAGAACTGCAGCTCCAGGTGCAGCGCCTTCACCAGGCCCTGGAGCGTGTGATGGCCCCGGGATCTGCGGAATGGCGCCGGCTGCGCCACCTGACTCTCCTGCAGCGCTGGGGCTTCTGGGACCAGCCAGGACACGAGCGCCTCCATGAACTCCACGACTCACGGCGTAACCAGGGCAAGCTGGGTCTCTAGGGTCATCCTGGCCACCAGCGCCACCAGGCTTGCTGCAGCTGCCCTGTGCTGTGCCCGTTGCAAATTCCACGGCACCTGGGTCTTCATCTGCTGGACTGCTGGCTCCTCCACCGTGCGCGTCAGACTCCATCTTGAACCCTCTCCCCCAACCTGCGGAGCGGGAAAGACTGAACCCTCTCTACAGAACCCAAGCATGTACTGAGACCTGCAGCTCAGCATAGGCAGAGCGCCTGCGCACACTCACCCTGGTCCTGCTTCTCGATTGGTTCCCACCGAGCATTCGTTCCCATGATGACTGCAGGCTCTCGGGCAATGGACGCCCCCTGCTGAAATTTCATGCGTTAGTGTGCCGTGTCGCCCCCTTCCGCCTGTGCAGACACACACCCATGTGGTCTGGGTGCTCTAAGTCAGCCCTGCCTTGGCCCGGAGACCTGGTAAACGGCTTAGTGGTGATGCCTCAGGGGGCGTGGGGGAGGGGCGGGGGGCAGCTCCTCAGTCCGCATGCTCAAGCAGACACTGCCACACTTTGCAGCCCACGTGACTGTTTCTGGTCCAAGCCTGCAAACCCCAAGTGAGCCCTGGTCCCTGTGCACCTCCAAGTCTGTGCCGTTGCCAACCTGGCCACCCTCACAGGTGACCATCCTGCTGAGCACAGGTCCTTGCCATGAACTTCTGGAAGGCAGTGGGGCCCCCTTGTGTCACGCCTGGTCTGTCCCTCTGGTGTCCACACGAAGCTCATGTGCGAATTTGTATGTCTCTAAGTAAGTGCAACACATGGGCATCTTCCTGTCCATGTCTGTATGTGTGTGTGCCCGAGAAAGATAGTGCCTATGCACAGGTGCTAGCACATGTGTGTGTACCTGTGTGTGAGAGAGCATGTGGTCAGGTGCATGCACATGGGAGTATAAGTGTGTTTGTGTACAGGGTCATGCACTTGGGTGTGTGTGTGTGTGTGTGTGTGTGTGTGTGTGTGACAGAGAGCACGTGTCAGAGGCATGCAGATTGGCATCTCTGTGTGCTTTGTTCATGCACAGGTGCCTTTGCAAGGTGGTGGATGGGGAACCGGTCCTGGAGTCCTGAGACTAGGGATGCAGAGTGGACTGTGCTTGGCCGCCTGAGGAGGGAAGCGAGGACTACTGTTGGACTCACTGGAGACGGCATGGGGCTGGGCCTCTTGGGGCTGTAGGCACACAGACGGCATGGAATCCAGGCTAGGGGCTTACCCATGCCCGCCAGAAGCACCGGTGTGAACAGCCTCACACAAGGGCTGCTGGAAGGACCATGGCCCTCAGGAAACCCCTAGTCGCATGGCCTCTGCTGGCACAACTCTCACGGGCCTTCCACCTCCAGGAACAAGGTCTTCTAGCTCTCTGGAGGGCTGTAGCTGCCAGGTGCCCTCAACTGGGAGGTGACCCTGTGTCTGCTGGCATGCTGGGTGCTGGTCTATTTCTGTGTCTGGAAGGGGTCAAGTCAACAGACACAGTGCTGCTGGGGGCGATGACGGGGCTCGGGTACCACCATCTGATTGATGGTGTGCATCTGCCGGGGAACCATTGGTGCCACGGGAAGTGAGTGGATCAGGGCCACTGCCCAAGGAGGCGACAGGTACTTCAATCAGTCCACTTGATTCTCACTGCCTGGCTGGATAGGCCTCTCAGTGGCCTCCAAATCGAAGGCCAGCAGCCTTCCCCACCCACAGTTGTAGGGATTAGATTTTCCTCCATTATCACCTTTAGTTGGAGGAGTTTTGTAGGTGACCTTGATCAGATTAAGAAAGTCTGTTTGTAGTCCTAGGTTTCCAAGAGATTTTAAGATAGTGGTTCTCGAATATTGTCAAATGCTTTTGTTGCATCTATCCAAATGATCATGTGGTTTTTCTCCTGTGTTCTTCATATGATGAATAATGCTGGTTGAAGATATGTTAATGCATAACCAATCTTTCATTCTTGGGATAGATCTCTTTTGGTCTTAATGATTTATATATTGCTGGATTAAATTTGCTAACATTTCATTTTTTTGCTTAATGAAGAATAAGTTCTATAGTTTTCTTTTCTTGCAATGCCTTCATCCAGTTTTGGTATTTTGGAAGGCTGGCCTCATAATGATTTGAGAACTGTTTAATCTCCTCTACATTAGGAAAGAATTTGTATGGTTTTGGTGATGTTTCTCCCTTATGTGTTTCATAGCATTCCCTACTTAAGTCACATGGGCCTGGAGTTTTCTGTTCCAAACCCTTGATAGACCTAGGGATATCTAGGGTTTTCACTTTCTTCTTGAGTTCGTTTTGGGAATTTTGGTCATTCAAGGAATTTGTTGATTTCATCTACTTTTGCAAACTTTTTTTAGCTTTCCTCTTTTTACATTTATATATTTAATTGGAGGCTCATTAATTTACAATAGTGTTCTGGTTTTTGCCGTACATTGACATGAATCAGCCATGTGTGTACATGTGTCCCACATTCTGAATCCCACTCCCACTTCCCTCCCTATCCAATTCCTCAGGGTCATCCCGGCCCACCGGCCCTGAGTGCCCTGTCTCATGCATCGAACCTGAACTGACGATCAATTTCTCGTGTGGTAATACACATGTTTCAATGCTATTGTCTCAAATCATCCCACCCTCGCCTTCTCCCAAACAGTCCAACAGCCTGTTCTTTATCTCTGTGTCTCCTTTGCTTTCTTGCATATAGGGTCATGGTTACCATCTTTCTAAATTCGATATATATGCATTATTATACCGTATTGGCGTTTTTCTTTGTGACTTACTTCACCCTGTATAAAAGGCTCCAGTTTCATCCACCTCGTTAGAACTGATTCCAATGTGTTCTTTTTAATAGCCATCCAACCATCTCATCCTCCATCGTCCCCTTATCTTCCTGCCTTCAAACGTTCCCAGCATTAGGGGCTTTGCCAATGAGCCACCTCTTCAAATCAGGTGGCCAAAGTGTTGGAGCTTTCATTTTAAAAGAAATCAGTGAAAACGCATAAATTGGAAAGAAAGAAAGAAATGTGTATTTATTTACAGACAAAATGACTGTCTACGTATGAAGTCCAGTGGGACGTAGAAAAGAGCTATTACAATTAATTAGTGAGTATAGCAAGGTTTCAGGGTACACGGATACTCTTGAGAGGACTTGGACTGCAAGGAGAACAGACCAGTCAATCCTAAAGGAAATCAACCCTGAATATTCATTGGACAGACTCAAGCTGATCCTGAAGCTCCTATACTTTGGCTACCTGATATGAAGGGCCAACTACCTGGAAGAGACCCTGATGCTGGGGAAGACTGAAGGCAACAGGAGAAGGGGGAGACAGAGGATGAGATGGTTAGATAGCATAACCCACTCAATGGACATGAATTTGAGTAAATTCCAGGAGATAGTGGAGGACAAAGGAGACTGGTATGCTACAGTCCATGGGGGCACAAATAGTTGGCCATGAACTATAGACTGAAAAACATCATTCAGGTGTTATATGAAAAGTGAAAAGTGCACTTGCTCTGTGGAGTCCAACTCCTTGCAACCCCATGAATTGTAGCCTGCAAGCTCCCCTTTCCAGGATTTCTCCAGGTAAAAATACTGGAGTGGATTGCCATTACCTTCTCCGGAGGATATTCCCAATCCAGAGATTGAACCTGGTCTACCACACTGCAGGCAGATTCTTTACCATCTGAGCCACCAGGGAAGACGTCTGGTAATTTATCTTAACATTTAATATAACTATAAAATGAGAAAATTTTCCAAAATTAATACCGAATGACAGTATACAACTTTCTTATTCTCCCACTTCTTACATTGTCTTCAATTATGTTGTAGTCCTCGAATACCTGGATCTCAGAACCTCCCCTCCAACTGAAAGACAAATGCAGTATGAGGAAGTGCAGAAGCCAAAAATAAAGTCAGAGACAGCACAAAAGCTTAGTTTTATTTTCTGCAGTTAACAATCACCAAACAAACTATGTAGACACTGAGCCCCCAAAAGCAGCACAGACATGAGATGAAGCCCGATCAAAGTACTGCAGAAAGCAATGCCCTGGGGAACGACACCTGAAGCTACGGCACACAGGGTAGGTTTAAACCCCTCTTCTGTGCCGAGAAACGGGGGCCCCATAGTGCTGCAAGGACCGTATCACCAGGGAAAGCTGCTCCAGACAGAAACCGATGGACCTCTGGAGCAGGCCAGGGTCTTCAGCAGTCAATCGGCTAAAAGGGAGGGAAAATGAAATTCAACTTTCTGCCGAGAAGGAGGAAGAGGAGCATGTCCTCCCTCTGTTCCCGCACACCGACAAGCCCAGAGCACCACACTTTTCCTTTAGGCTTAACCCGTCCATTATGGCTCCTCCTGGGCCCAGACTGGCCTTGGCCACCACCCAGCACCCACCACCCTCTCCCCGGCCCTGGACCCCTTTAGAACTCACAGAACCATCATGCGGCCATTAACGTAGAGCTCCTTCCGAATCCGCCCTCGCAATTGAGTACGTGTAGTCAGGAAGTGGCGGGCAAGGTCCGCTTCCGCGTGTGATGAGAAAGGCACACTGAGGCTTCTGGTGGACATATGGTTAAGGCACCATCCGCATTTCTCATTTTGCCTGTACGTCAGGATCCTTGCTCCCTGAGGCCTGCCTTCTCGCACAAGGAGGCCGCCTAGAAAGTCCGGACCTTGCAGCCTATACTCTGAGTACACCCTGGATATCACTGCACAACCCTCTGGATCCCTTCAGGTTGCTTTTCCTCACTACCATCCGCACTACACATTTTGCCTGTACGACAGGCTCCCTGCTCACGGAAACATGCCTTCTACCACAAGGCCACTGCCAGACACCCTGGATATCACTGCCCGACTCTGTGGTTCCTTTCAGGTTGCTTTTCCTCAATATCTTCCACTGGCAGCCAGACCACCCCTGACCCATATCCTCCAGCCCCCCAGAGTACCCTCCTCCTACACTCTAGAACCACTTGCAACCCCCCAAACCACCCCTAGTCCACACCCGGCCCCCTCGGCTGCCTGGCCCACCATGGTTCCTGGAATAGGATACAACTGGAGGATTCGGTTACTCAGAACTGCAGCTCCAGGTGCAGCGCCTTCACCAGGCCCTGGAGCGTGTGATGGCCCCGGGATCTGCGGAATGGCGCCGGCTGCGCCACCTGACTCTCCTGCAGCGCTGGGGCTTCTGGGACCAGCCAGGACACGAGCGCCTCCATGAACTCCACGACTCACAGAGGAATCAGGGCAAGCTGGGTCTCTAGGGTCATCCTGGCCACCAGCGCCACCCGGCTCGCTGCAGCTGCCCTGTGCTGTGCCCGTTGCAAATTCCACGGCACCTGGGTCTTCATCTGCTGGCCGTCTGGCTCCTCCACTGTGCGTGTCGGACTCCATCTTGAACCCTCTCCCCCAACCTGTGGAGTGGGAAGGACTGAACCCCCCCTACAGAACCCAGGCGTGTACTGCGACCTGCAGCTCAGCATAGGCAGAGCGCCTGCGCACACTCAGCCTGGTCCTGCCCCTCGATTGGTTCCCACCGAACAGTTGTTCCCGCGATGACTGCAGGCCCTCGGGCAATGGACGCCCCCTGCTGAAATTTCATGTGTTAGTGTGCCGTGTCACCCCCTTCCGCTTGTGCGGACACACACCCATGTGGTCTGGGTGCTCTAAGTCAGCCCTGCCTTGGCCCGGAGACCTGGTAAACGGCTTAGTGGTGATGCCTCTCGGGGCATGGGGGTGGGGGGTGGGCAGCTCCTCAGTCCGCATGCTCAAGCAGACACTGCCACACTCCACAGCGCACGTGACTGTTTCTGGGCCAAGCCTGCAAACCCCAAGTGAGCCCTTGTCACTGTGCACCTCCAAGTCTGTGCCGTTGCCAACCTGGCCACGCTCACAGGTGACCATCCTGCTGAGCGCAGGTCCTTGTCATCAACTTCCGGAAGGCAGTGGGGCCCCTTTGGGTCACGCCTGGTCTGTCCCTCTGGTGTCCACACATAGCTCATGTGCGGATTTGTGTGTCTTTAAGTAGGTGCAACACATGGGCATCTTCCTGTCCAAGTCTGTATGTGTGTGTGCCCGAGAAAGATAGTGCCTACGCACATGTGTGTGTACCTGTGTGTGAGAGAGCATGTGGTCAGGTGCATGCACATGGGAGTATAAGTGTGTTTGTGTACAGGGTCATGCACTTGGGTGTGTGTGTGTGTGTGTGACAGAGAGCACGTGTCAGAGGCATGCAGATTGGCATCTCTGTGTGCTTTGTTCATGCACAGGCACCTTTGCAAGGTGGTGGATGGGGAACCGGTCCTGGAGTCCTGAGACTAGGGATACAGAGTGGACTGTGCTTGGCCGCCTGAGGAGGGAAGCGAGGACTACTGTTGGACTCACTGGAGACGGCATGGGGCTGGGCCTCTTGGGGCTGTAGGCACACAGACGGCATGGAATCCAGGCTAGGGGCTTACCCATGCCCGCCAGAAGCACCGGTGCGAACAGCCTCACACAAGGGCTGCTGGAAGGACCATGGCCCCCAGGAAACCCCTAGTCGCATGGCCTCTGCTGGCACATCTCTCTCGGGCCTTCCGTCTCCAGGAACAAGGTCTTCTAGCTCTCTGGAGGGCTGTAGCTGCCAGGTGCCCTCAACTGGGAGGTGACCCTGTGTTTGCTGGCATGCTGGGTGCGAGTCTATTTCTGTGTCTGGAAGGGGTCAACAGACACAGTGCTGCTATGGGCGATGACGGGGCTCGGGCGCCACTATCTGATAGGGGGTGTGTGTCTGCTGGGGAACCACTGGTGCCACAGGAGGTGAGTGGAATAGGGCTACTGCCCAAGGAGGGGACAGGTACTTCAATCGGTCTGCTTGATCCTCACTGCCTAGCTGGATAGGCCTCCCGGTGGCCTCCAAAACGAAGGCCAGCAGCCTTCCCCACCCACAGTTGTAGGGATTAGATTTTCCTCCATTATCACCTTTAGTTGGAGGAGTTTTGTAGGTGACCTTGATCAGACTAAGAAAGTCTGTTTGTAGTCCTAGGTTTCCAAGAGTTTTTAAGATAGTGGTTCTCGAATATTGTCAAATGCTTTTGTGGCATCTATCCAAATGAACATATGGTTTTTCTCCTGTGGTTTCTTCATTGATGAATAATGCTGGTTGAAGATATGTTAATGCATAACCAATCTTTCATTCTTGGGATAGATCTCTTTTGGTCCTAATGCTTTATATATTGCTGGATTAAATTTGCTAACATTTCATTTTTTTGCTTAATGAAGAATAAGTTCTATAGTTTTCTTTTCTTGCAATGTCTTCAACCAGTTTTGGTATTTTGGAAGGCTGGCCTCATAATTATTTGAGAACTGTTTAATCTCCTCTACTTTATGAAAGAATTTGTATGGAATTGGTGATATTTCTCCTTTATGTGTTTCATAGCATTCACTACTTAAGTCACATGGGCCTGTAGTTTTCTGTTCCAAATCTTTGATAGACCTAGGGATATCTAGGGTTTTTACTTTCTTCTTGAGTTAGTTTTGGGCATTTTGGTCATTCAAGGAATTTGTTGATTTCATCTATTTCTGCAAATTTTTTTGGCTTTCCTCTTTTTACATTTATTTATTTATTTTAATCGGAGGCTCATTACTTTAGAATATTGTTCTGGTTTTTGCCATACATTGACATGAATCAGCCATGTGTGTACATGTGTCCCACATTCTGAATCCCACTCCCACTTCCCTCCCTATCCAATTCCTCAGGGTCATCCCGGTGCACCGGCCCTGAGCTCCCTGTCTTATGCATCGAACCTGGACTGACAATCTATTTCTCTTGTGGTAATATATATGTTTCAAAGCTATTGTCTCAAATCATCCCACCCTCACCTTCTCCCAAACAGTCCAAAAGCATATTCTTTATCTCTGTGTGTCTTTTGCTTTCTTGCATATAGGGTCATCGTTACCATCTTTCTAAATTCGATATATGTGCATTATTATACCGTACTGGCATTTTTCTTTGTGACTTACTTCACCCTGTATAAAAGGCTCCAGTTTCATCCACCTCGTTAGAACTGATTCCAATGTGTTCTTTTTAATAGCCATCCAACCGTCTCATCCTCCATCGTCCCCTTATCTTCCTGCCTTCAAACGTTCCCAGCATTAGGGGCTTTGCCAATGAGCCACCTCTTCAAATCAGGTGGCCAAAGTGTTGGAGCTTTCATTTTAAAAGAAATCAGTGAAAACGCATAAATTGGAAAGAAAGAAAGAAATGTGTATTTATTTACAGACAAAATGACTGTCTACGTATGAAGTCCAGTGGGACATAGAAAAGAGCTATTACAATTAATTAGTGAGTATAGCAAGGTTTCAGGGTACACGGATACTCTTGAGAGGACTTGGACTGCAAGGAGAACAGACCAGTCAATCCTAAAGGAAATCAACCCTGAATATTCATTGGACAGACTCAAGCTGATCCTGAAGCTCCTATACTTTGGCTACCTGATGTGAAGGGCCAACTACCTGGAAGAGACCCTGATGCTGGGGAAGACTGAAGGCAACAGGAGAAGGGGGAGTCAGAGGATGAGATGATTAGATAGCAGAACCCACTCAATGGACATGAATTTGAGCGAATTCCAGGAGATAGTGGACGACAAAGGAGACTGGTATGCTACAGTCCATGGGGGCACAAATAGTTGGCCATGAATTATAGACTGAAAAACAGCATCATTCAGGTGTTATATGAAAAGTGAAAAGTGCACTTGCTCTGTGGAGTCCAACTCCTTGCAACCCCATGAATTGTAGCCTGCAAGCTCCTCTGTCCAGGATTTCTCCAGGCAAAAATACTGGAGTGGATTGCCATTACCTTCTCCAGAGGATATTCACAACCCAGAGTTTGAACCCAGTCTGCCACACTGCAGGCAGATTCTTTACCATGTGAGCCACCAGGGAAGGCCTCTGGTAATTTGTCTTAACATTTAATATAACTATAAAATGAGAGAATATTCCAATATTAATACCGAATGACAGTATACAACTTTCTTATTCTCCCACTTCTTACATTGTCTTCAATTACGGTGTAGTCCTCAAATATCTGAATCTCAGAACCTCCCCTCCAACTGAAAGACAAATGCAGTATGAGGAAGTGCAGAAGCTAAAAATAAAGTCAGAGACAGCACAAAAGCTCAGTTTTATTTTCTGCAGGTAACAATCACCAAACAACTATGTAGACACTGAGCCCCCCAAAGCAGCACAGACATAAGATGAAGCCCGATCAAAGTACTGCAGAAAGCAATGCCCTGGGGAACGACACCTGAAGCTACGGCACACAGGGTAGGTTTAAACCCCTCTTCTGTGCCGAGAAACGGGGGCCCCATAGTCCTGCAAGGACCGCATCACCAGGGAAAGCTGCTCCAGACAGAAGACGATGGAGTTCTGGAGCAGGCCAGGGTCTTCAGCAGTCAATCGGCTAAAAGGGAGGGAAAATGAAATTCAACTTTCTGCCGAGAAGGAGGAAGAGGAGCATGTCCTCCCTCTGTTCCCGCACACCGACAAGCCCAGAGCACCACACTTTTCCTTTAGGCTTAACCCGTCCATTATGGCTCCTCCTGGGCCCAGACTGGCCTTGGCCACCACCCAGCACCCACCACCCTCTCCCCGGCCCTGGACCCCTTTAGAACTCACAGAACCATCATGCGGCCATTAACGTAGAGCTCCTTCCGAATCCGCCCTCGCAATTGAGTACGTGTAGTCAGGAAGTGGCGGGCAAGGTCCGCTTCCGCGTGTGATGAGAAAGGCACACTGAGGCTTCTGGTGGACATATGGTTAAGGCACCATCCGCATTTCTCATTTTGCCTGTACGTCAGGATCCCTGCCCACTGAGACCCGCCTTCTCCCACAAGGAGGCCGCCTAGAAAGTCCGGACCTCTCAGCCTATACCCTGAGTACACCCTGGATTTTACCGCACTACCCTCTGGGACCCTTCAGGTTGGTTTTCCTCACCACCATCCACACTATTCATTTTGCCTGTACGACAGGCTCCCTGCTCACAGAAACACGCATTCCACCACAAGGCCACCGGCAGACACCCTGGATATCACCTCCCGACTCTCTGGTTCCCTTCAGATTGCTTTTCCTCACTATCTTCCCCTCACAGCCAGACCAACCCTGACCCATATCCTCCAGCCCCCCAGAGTACCCTCCTCCTACACTTTCGCGCCACTTGCAACCCCCCCAAACCACCCCTAGCTCACATCCTGGCCCCCGCGGCCGCCTGGCCCGCTGGGGTTCCTGGAATAGGATACAACTGGACGGCTCGATTACTCAGAACTGCGGCTCCAGGTGGAGTATCTACACCAGGCCCTGGAGGGTGTGATGGCCCCGGGATCTGCGGAATGGCACCAGCTGCACCACCTGACTCTCCTGCAGCGCTGGGGCCTCTGGGACCAGCCAGGTCACCAGCGCCTCCATGAACTCCATGGCTGACGGCATCACCAGGGCCAGCTGGGTCGCCAGGGTCATCCTGGCCACCAGCACCACCCGGCTTGCTGCAGGTACCACGTGCTGTGCCCACTGCAAATTCCACGGCACCTGGGTCTTCATCGGCTGCCCTGCTGGCTCCTCCACCGTGTGCGTCGGACTCCATCTTGAACCCTCTCCCGCTCCCTCCACAGCCGGAAAGACTGAACCCTCCCTACAGAACCCAGGCTTGTGCTGTGACCGGCAGCTCAGCATAGGCAGAGCGCCTGCGCACACTCACCCTGGTCCTGCCTCTCGATTGGTTCCTACCGAACAGTTGTTCCCGCGATGACTGCAGGCTCTCGGGCAATGGACGCCCCCTGCTAAAACTTCATGTGTTAGTGTGCCGTGTCGCCCCCTTCCGCCTGTGCGGACACTCACCCATGTGGTCTGGGTGCTCTAAGTCAGCCCTGCCTTGGCCCGGAGACCTGGTAAACGGCTTAGTGGTGATGCCTCTGGGGGTTTGTGTGTGTGTGTGTTGGGGGGGGGGGCAGCTCCTCAGTGCTCATGCTCAAGCAGACACTGCCACTCTCCGCAGCCATGCTCACAGGTGACTATCTTGCTGAGCGCAGGTCGTTGTCATCAACTTCTGGGAGATAGTCGATCCCCCACTATGTCAGGCCTGGTCCGTCCCTCTGTTGTCCCACACATAGCTCACATGTCTGTTTATGTGTCTCCAGGCAGGTATAGCATTTGTCCATCTGCCTGTGCATGTCTGTGTGTGTGTGTGCTCGAGAAAGATAGAGAGTGCCTGTGCACGGGTGCTAGCATATGTGTGTGTACCTGTGTGTGAGAGAGCATGTGGTCAGGTGCATGCATATGAGAGTGTAAGTGTGTTTGTGCACAGGGTCATGCACTTCGGCGTGTGTGTGTGTATGTGTGAAAGAGAGCACGTTTCAGAGGCATGCACACAGGCATCTTTATGTGCTTTGTTCATGTGCAGATGCCTTTGCATGGCAGTGTACGGGAAACCGGTCCTGGAGTCCTGAGACTAGGGATGCGGAGTGGGCTGTTCTTGGCCGCCTGGGAATGTAAGCGAGGACTGCTGTTGGACTCACTGGAGATGGCATGGGGCTGGGCCTGTTGTGGCTGCAGTCACAGAGACAGCATAGAATCTAGGCTAGAGGCTTACCACAGGCCACCAGAAGCACCGGTGTGAACAGCCTCACACAAGGGCTGCTGGAAGGGCAATGGCGTCCTGAAAACCCCTAGTCACATGGCTTCTCCTGGCCCAACTCTCACGGACTTTCCCTTTCTAGGAACAAGGTCTTGCAGCTCTCCAGAGGGCTGTAGCTTCCAGGTGCCCCCAACTGGGAGGTAACTCTGTGTCTGCTGGCCTGCTGAGTGCTGGTCTATTTCTGTGTCTGGAAGGGGTCAAGTCAAGAGACACAGTGCAGCTGGGGGCTGACGGGACTGGAGCACCTCTATCTGGTAGGTAGTCTCTGTCTGCCAGGGAACCACTGATGCCACAGGAGGTGACTGGATCAGGGCCACTGCCCGAGGAGGGGGCAGGTACTTCAATCCATCCGCTTGATCCTCACTGCCTGGCTCGATAGGCCTTCAGCAGCCTCCAAATCCAAGGCCAGCAGTCTTCCCCACCCACAGTGGAAGGATTAGATTTTTCAAAGTACTGGAGTTTCAGCTTTAGCATCATTCCTTCCAAAGAAATCCCAGGGCTGATCTCCTTTAGAATGGACTGGTTGGATCTCCTTGCAGTCCAAGGGACTCTTAAGAGTCTTCTCCAACACCACAGTTCCAAAGCATCAATTCTTCAGCAGTCAGCTTTCTTCACAGTCCAACTCTCACATCCATACATGACTAGTGGAAAAACCATAGCCTTGACTAGACAGACCTTTGTTGACAAAGTACAAGTGAGATCTTCAATATTAAATTACAAAACAAAATCAAGAACAAATTATTATTTATATATATATGAAATTTGCTTTAAAAATAGGGTCTTTTGTTACAAGATAATAGGAGGTTATAAACATGAAAATTAAAGGAGTAATAAAGAAATTAAAAGAAAAAATTAAAAAATGATAATAGTAAAAATATATCTTGGAATTGGTCTGGAGCTGCTGAAGGCAGTGTGGGATCAGTTAAGTTTCAGATAGTTCCTTATTCCAGGTTATACTTCTTCTTAAGGACTTTAGGCCCCTTCCAATGTTTAGTCAATGCTAACTACAGCATTTTAATCTGTTGCATCTGTCACTTCCAGAGTGGTTCCCTCTTCTCTATTTTGGCTTCTTCTCTTTGCAAGTCTCTTCATTGTCTAACTTAGGCCCTGACACAAGGGGGAAAAGGTGGTCACTTATTTAGGCTCACTTGTTCAGTTGTGCTCTGAGGGAGTGAGTTCAATTCATTTCAGTTCAGTCGCTCAGCCGTTTCTGACTCTTTGTGACTCCGTGGACTGTAGCATTCCGGACCTCCTTGTCCATCACCAACTCCCAGAGTTTACTCAAACTCATGTGCATTAAGTCAGTGATGCCATCCAACCATCTCATCCTCTGTCATCCCCTTTTCCTTCCACCTTCCATCTTTCACAGGATCAGGGTCTTTTCAAATAAGTCAGTTCTTCGCATCAGGTGGCCAAATATTGGAGTTGCAACTTCAACGTCAGCCCTTGTGATGAATATCCAGGATTGGTTTCCTTCAGGATGGACTGGTTGGATCTCCTTGCAGTCCAAGGGACTCTCAAGAGTCTTCTCCAACACCACAGTTCCAAAGCATCAATTCATTGGCACTCAGCTTCCTTTATATTCCAACTCTCACATCCATGCATGACTACTGGAAAAACCGTAGCCTTGACTAGATGGATGTTTTTGGCAAAGCAGTGTCTCTGCTTTTTAATATGCTGTCTAGATTAGTCATAACTTTTCTTCCAAGGAGCAACTGTCTGTTAATTTCATGGTTGCAATCACCATCTGCAGTGATTTTGGAGCCCCCAAAATAAAGCCTGTCACTGTTTCCACTGTTTCCCCATCTATTTGCCATGAAGTGATGGGACCGGATATCGTAATCTTAATTTTCTGAATGTTGAGTTTTAAGCCAACGTTTTCACTCTCCTCTTTCACTTTCATTGAGAAGCTCTTTAGTTCTTCTTCACTTTCTGCCAGAAGGGTGGTGTCATCTGCATATCTGAGGTTATTGCTATTTCTCCTGGCCATGTTGATTCCAGCTTGTGCTTCACCCAGCCCAGAGTTTCTTATGATGTATTGTGCATATAAGTTAAATAAAGAGGGTGACAATACACAGCCTTGACATATTCCTTTCCTTATTTGGAACCAGTCTGTTGTTGCATATGCAGTTCTAACTGTTTCCTGACCTGCATACAGATTTCTCAAGGGGCAGGTCAGGTGGTCTGGTATTTCTGTCTCTTTAAGAACACTGCAAACAAATATCACTGGCATGTGCAGAGTGCATGCAGTGCATGTACCACACGGAGTTTGCCCCAGGTAATGAAGGCCTGTGCTTTAACAGTCTACACTGTTCAGTCTCCAGGTTGTTCTGCAGGGATGCTCTCCAAAGTGGGCCCTGCACTTCTTGCACTTCCCAGGACTGAGATGCTCAGGTTCAGTTTCTTAGGCCCTCCGCAAGGCACAGACTTGGTTGGGCATCTACTTTTTGCCCTTCCTGGGTCTGAACTTCTCAGGCCACAGGTGCTTGGCAAGCACAGACTCCCAGGTGTGCCATGCATCTTAATCACCTCCTTGGTCCCAGAGGCTTGCTTTCCCAGGTGCGCCATGAAAGCACTGTCTTTGGTGTGCCCTGTGTCTCTTCTGGAGAAGGCAATGGCACCCCACTCCAGTACTCTTGCCTGGAAAATCCCATGGATGGAGGAGCCTGGCGGGCTCCAGTCCATGGGGTTGCTAAGAGTCAGACACGACTGAGTGACTTCACTTTTACTTTTCACTTTCATGTGTTGGAGAAGGAAATGGCAACCCACTCCAGTGTTCTTGCCTGGAGAATCCCAGGGACGGGGGAGCCTGGTGAGCTGCCGTCTATGGGGTCGCACAGAGTCGGACACGACTGAAGTGACTTAGCAGCAGCCGCAGCAGTGTCTCCTCTGCAGAGCTGATCTCAGGCTCTGGCCCCCGTGGCAGATGTCAAACATCCAGGATCCCAGGAAGACATGGTTAGCAACTGGGAACCTACTCACAGTTTGGTGGAGGATGCCATCTCTGATACTGAGGTTGCCCCTTGCCTTCTGGCTCTGACTGTCATCCACATGTCTCTCTGCCTCTGGCGGGCAAGGAGCCAGTCCAATGCTGCTAGCTCTCCTCTGGTATTCACTCAGTTCTTTGTTCTGTGAGCAGGCCAGGCTGCTCATTAGGTCACAGATCTTCCCAGGAAAGTTCTCTGTGTCTCTCTCTCTCTTTTTTTGGTTTTAACTCTGTCTGGCTATCCCAGAGTTTGGGTTGCTAGCTCACGATAGCTCCCTCAGGTTGTCATCAGGGCATTCAGGCCGAGTCCTTACCCTAAGCACTCAGTCAGTGACTTCCTGTCCAGCTCCCACTCACAGGTGGTGGATGTGAGCATCTGGGGTACTTCTCTGTTGGTAGTTGTGCTTAAGTGCATATTCTCTCTGTGTTTTTTTTTTTTTTCTTTCTCCTGGTTATGTTGCCCTCTTAGATTCCAAAACTCCCAGAGACCTGCCAGTGAGAGGGATTCCTGCTGTTTGGAAACTTCTCCTCCTTCACGACTCCCTCCCCAGGATGGGTCTCCATTCCTAACCATTTTGTCTCTCTTTTTGACTTTTATATTTTGTCCTACCTCCTTTGGAAGAGAATGAACTGCCTTTCTGGGTGCCTAGTGTCCTCCACCAGGGTTCAGAAGTTGTTTGTTGTAAGTTGCTCAGCATTCAAATGATATTTCAATGAATTTGTGTGGGACAAAGTGGACTCCCCATCCTATTCATCCATCTTAAGAACACCCCTAAATTGGAAAATTTATTCCCAAACATTGTTCCTAATGTGCTGTGCTTAGTAGTTCAGTCGTGTCCAACTCTTTGTGACTCCATGGACTGTGGCCCACCAGGCTCCTCTTTCCATAGGGATTCTCCAGGCAAGAAAGCTGGAGTGGGTTCCCATGTCCTCCAGGGTACCTTTACAAGCCAGGCATCGAACCCAGGTCTCCCACACTGCACGCAGATTCTTTACCAGCTGAGCCACCAGGAAAACCCAAGCATACTGGAGTGGGTAGCCTTTCCCCTCTCCAACGGATATTCCTGACCCAGGAGTCTAACCAGGGTCTCCTGCACTGCAGGTGAATTCTATACCAACTGAGCTATCAGGGAATCTAGAGAGTTCTTAAGCCTGAAGACTTTTGTTTACTGGTCTCTGTATTGGCCTGTGCCCCTCTCTAACAATGACCAGGAGCTGTCTTGAGGCCATATGAAATAGTGTGCTTAGATCCAGGTGAAACACATTTAAGTTGGCCTGCACTGCTTGGTTGGCTTGCATAGTCTCATCTCCTCCTCAGGAGACTGATTCCAAGCCACCTTTTCAAATTGCTGGCATTCAACCTTCGGAGGTGGTAAGCTTTCTCCACCTGTAGGTTTCTGATTTATTGGGCTCTCAATCACCAAAGGTTTCAGATCTCAGGCAGAGAGCATCACCATTATAAGAACTGCATCCCTTCCCAGCTTTGCTTGGAGACCACCCACTTAGCCCGAGTTCCTCTTTCTTTGTAGGACTTCTCTGAAAGCAGAAAGACCTTCAACACATCCCCAACATTTTGATTCTATCACTTCCTCCAACACTTCAGCTTTGGACAGCCTGTTGTCCTCCTCCCAAAGTCGCATGGGAAGCAGCTGCTTTATCAACCATGCTAAGAATACAGCACATACAATGAACTGCATCCATCTAAAGTGTGTTCCTTGGTGATTTGAGAAAATCGTGTGTGCCCATGCAGCCAGCACCAGAGTAACATACAGAATGTTATCATCCCTGTGGTTGTCCTTTCCCATCACACCCAACTTGCAGCAACCTAGAGGTGTTTCACTCTAGATGTGGTTGCTCTTTATATAAATGGATCATCCAATGTGTGTCTGAATATGTACTTTGAATAAAAGTACTATGAACATTTGTGTCCAAGTTTTAGTGGGGACATACAGTTTTCCCTCATAGCTCAGTTAGTTAAGAGTCCGCTTGCAATGCATGAGACCTTGGTTTTCAATGCGACTCCAAAGTTGACGATAAGGGAGCAGGAATGGGATGATTTAAAATGCCAGAAAACTCCCTGTTGTTACTGAATGAGATTCAATACAATGATGCTGAAAATGCTAGCCTGTGGACCACTTTGAGAACTACTGGATGAACGGATGTAT